>NC_092230.1:25527302-25669802 GCF_036320965.1 Panulirus ornatus | reverse complement strand
GGGTGGGTTGGGCCATTTCTTTCGTCTGTTTCCTTGCGCTACCTCGCAAACGCGGGAGACAGCGACAGAGCAAAATAAATAAATATATATATATATATATATATATATATATATATATATATATATATATATATATATATATATATATCAACCGGACTGAAGGTTGATTTTTCATGTTTCTTTTGTCCAAGCTTTTAGCAGTAGTGGTAACAAAAGACTTTGAACTATTGTCACATCGAGCCTGAAGTGATGTCATCTTTCACCATATATTCATCTCTTATCATATCTTGAAATGTGAATTGGAAACAATCTCTAAGATACTAGGCGATATAGATATATCTGTGTCACACTTATATATATATATATATATATATATATATATATATATATATATATATATATATATATATATATATATATATATATATATATATATCAGTTTCATATCATGAGCTCATTCGAAACCCTATGTTGTGTTAATTTTTGCAACGTATTTCATTGAAAAATTCATCCTTTTACCTGAAGGTGCGACAGTTGCAGGATGCTCGAAATGATTTCCTGTGTCCTGGTAACCTGGTGAGAGAAAATCCTCTCCGGGACGGAAAGAGACCACGCAAGGTCCTTCTGGGGCTTTAGCGAGAGAGATCCTTCACTCTGGCGAAATCCTACCACTGCTTCCCTCTCGTCAGGGAGCGCCATCACCGTTCCCGTGGCTTCTCCCAAGCTCCTTGACTTTGCAATGTTTCTTTGGCCTGGTTGATGATAAGAGTGTGTCGCTGGTCTGATGGATTGTTTTGGACCACCAGTGAGTAATCACCCATCTGATGAGTATAGTTGCGTGTTATGTTGGGGGAAGGGATGTCATGAGAATGGGTCAGGAGTGCACCATGAATGGGGTCTGGATTGATGGGGTAAGTGCGGATCTTCCCTTACGTGCGCCGGAGTAGACTGCCTGTAGGGGGTCTTGTGGTTCACTGTGTTGAGGAATGAGTACCAGTGACTAGGTTAGCGACGCTGTTGTTTAGAGTTTGGGGTTGTTCTCTGGTGTCTACTGATGGTGAGTGGTCTTGTTGGAGCTGGTGTGTTTATGTGTGACTTGTGGGGAGAGGTTTGGGTTCTAATTCTTTGCTGGTATGTACTTTTTGCTGGCTTGTTTAGTGATTCTGATGAAGTGTGAGATAGCATGATTTAGGAATGGGAACTCCTCTATAGGGAAATTTTGTGTGAAGGATGGTTAGTCTGCCTTCCTGTAGTGTATACGTCTTTCTTTTTATTTGTGGTTGGATGGACCAGGTGGAGATAAGTGTTGAGTATGATGATCAGGCTATGTAGTTGGTTAGTATATCCGGAGGCACATGTAAAAGGTGGTAGGTATGAAGATATTGATCATGTCGTATTTATAAGGCTGAAGTACAAAAAAACACACATATAAAGAACCTGCTGCTTCACAGAACCCCAACCTCAAACTAAACATCCCACCAGTCGGTACCAAAGGCACCAAAGAAAAAAAGGAATCACAAAAATGCGCAACCAACTCCGAGAACACAACATCCCCATAGTTCTCAGCCATAAAACCAGACTCGCATCCAAATCTTCCCTCCCATCTTGATACAGCTACACAATCTTAGGGCAGGACACATAACCAGGACAACGAGGAGGAGTTACAACAATTGTCTGACTAATCATGCTATTCTCCAACTCCAGTAATGACGATTAATGGTACAAATTGCTCGCACACAATGACAGCACTTTATTTATATATATATATATATATATATATATATATATATATATATATATATATATATATATATATATATATCACAGAGGTATAAGTTTGTTGAGTATTCCTGGGGAATTATTTGGGAGGGTATTGATTAAGAGGGTAAAGGCATGTACGGAGCATCAGATTGGGGACGAGCAGTGTGGTTTCAGAAGTGGTAGAGGATGGGTGGATCAGGTGTTTGCTTTGAAGGATATATGTGAGAAATACATAGAAAAACAGATGGATTTGTATGTAACATTTATGGATCTGGAGAAGGCATATGACAGAGTTGATAGAGATGCTTTGTGGAAGGCACTAAAAGTATATCGTGTGGGCGGTAAGTTGCTAGAAATAGTGAAAAGTTTTTATGAAGGATGTAAGGGATGTGTACGAGTAGGAAGAGAGGAAAGTGATTGGTTCTCAGTGAATGTCGGTTTGCTGCAGGGGTGCGTGATGTCTCCATGGTTGTTTAATTTGTTTATGGATGGTGTTGTTAGTGAGGTGAATGCAAGAGTTTTGGAGAGAGGGGAAAGTATGCAGTCTGTTGTGGATGAGAGAGCTTGGGAAGTGAGTCAGTTGTTGTTCGCTGATGATACAGCGCTGGTGGCTGATTCGGGTGAGAAACTGCAGAAGTTGGTGACTGAGTTTGATAAAGTGTGAAAGCTGAGAGTGAATGTGAGTAAGAGCAAGGAAATTAGGCTCAGTAGGGTTGAAGGACAAGTTAATTGCGAGGCAAGTTTGAATGGAGAAAAACTGGAGGAAGTGAAGTGTTTTAGATATCTGGGAGTGGATTTAGCAGCGGATGGAACCATGGAAGCGGAAGTGAGTCACACGGTGGGGAAGGGGGCGAAGGTTCTAGGAGCGTTGAAGAATATGTGGGAGGTGAGAACGTTATCTCGGAAAGCAAAAACGGGTATGTTTGAAGGAATAGTGGTTCTAACTGTGTTATAAGGTTGCGAGGTATGGGCTATAGATAGGGTTGTGAGGAGGAGGGTGGATGTGTTGGAAATGAAATGTTCTAGGACAATATGTGGTGTGAGGTGGTTTGATCGAGTAAGTAAAGAAAGGGTAAGAGAGATGTGTGGTAATAAATAGAGTGATTGAGAGAGCAGAAGAGGGTGTTTTGAAATGGTTTGGTCACATGGAGAGAATGAGTGAGGAAAGATTGCCCAAGAGGATATATGTGTCAGAGGTGGAGGGAACGAGGAGAAGTGGGAGATCAAATTGGAGGTGGAAGGATGGAGTGAAAAGATTTTGAGTGATCGGGGCCTGAACATACAGGAGAGTGAAAGGCGTGTAAGGAATAGAGTGAATTGGAGCGATGTGGTATGTCGGGGTTGACGTGCTGTCAATGGATTGAACCAGGGCATGTCAAACGTCTGGGGTAAACCATAGAAAGTTTTGTGGGGCCTTAATGTGGAATGGGAGCTGTGGTTTCGGTGCATTACACATGACAGCTACAGACTGAGTGTGAATGAATGTGGCCTTTGTTTTTTTTTCCTAGCGCTACCTCGCGCGCGTGGGGGAGGAAGGGGTTGCTGGTTTTCATGTGTGGCGGAGTGGCGACGGGAATGGATAAAGGCAGCAAGTATGAATATGTACTTGTGTATATATATATATGTCTGTGTATGTATATGTACGTATACGTTAAAATGTATAGGTATGTATATGTGCGTGTGTGGACGTGTATATATATACATGTGTATGTGGGTGGGTTGGGCCATTCTTTCGTCTGTTTCCTTGCGCTACCACGCGGGAGACAGCGACTAAGTATAATAATAAAAAGATAATATATGCGTATTGGAAAAGTCTTATGAATACATACAGATATATCAGTATAGAGAAGTCTGACAGACCAAGGGTTATAGATGCTATCTGACATGAAAAATGCAAAGTTAGAAAAGAGAGATTCTTTACTGTACATACGGAATTCTCCTGTGCAATAAAATGGCTAGGTCGGGAGGGGACGAGGTTGGGTTAGCAGCAGGAGTCAAGGTAGAAGACTTCGCTGGGTAAATGACAGGAGGAGAAGATCCACGTCTGACTGCTGGGACATAGAAGGAGAGTGACATAGATAGACAGACCACACAGACCCAAGGCCCGAGCGAGGTGATCGGTCTTAACATTCCTGGAAAAGATGCAGACCACTTTAAAAGCATTAGGAAAAAAAAAGGAATAGCAAAGCCATGGCTCTCTTCCCACCCTCCACTCCCATCCGGGAACACGCCGGATGGAAAGCTGGTAGAAGAAATACCTCGTAGGATGGATATGAGAGAGAGAGAGAGAGAGAGAGAGAGAGAGAGAGAGAGAGAGAGAGAGAGAGAGAGAGAGAGTTTTCCTTGAAAAAAAAAAATCCACTTTAAATATTGGGGTTTGGTTACCGACCATACGCAGTCTAGTGGTTCATTCGTTTGACTTATGGTGAGGTAGTGAGTGGGGGAAGCACTCTCCCAGATGGAACCTCACATCACAAACATCGTCTTCTCCTTAGATGCTACATTAGAAAACGGACATGTGTTTTTCCACCGTGTTGCTGTGTTTGTCTATCTCTTTCTCTGTCTGTGAGTTTTTGTCTGTCTGTTTTTGTGCCTGTGTGTCTGTCTGTGTGTGTGCTTGATATTTCTGGGTTGTGGAGAGAGTTTTACAATCGTGTTGCATCGCCTCCTTAACTTTGTATATATGCACCATGTATTTACTCTTATGTACACACACACACACACACACACACCACATTAAGCCAGGTACCCGAGTATCGACCAGCCCCGAGGGGCGAATGCGCACCTGGGTTGTCTGCGGGTCGACTGCCTTGCCCAGCTTTCCAACCCATGCGAGCCCTACCCTAGGTGGACCCGTGCTGACTGTGATCAGTGTGTGTGTGTGTGTGTGTGTGTGTGTGTGTGTGTGTGTGTGTGTAGGACTGAAGTACACAGCTCAATGTAATTGGTGGACTGTTCCTACAACGTCCTATGTCATGTTCTTTTAATGTTCATACCTGCCAGTTTATATGACAAGTTATCTTTGCTTTATGGAGAGAAGTTCCCCATATCTATCTGCGTTTCATGTAAACGTATGAGTCTATTATAAACTGGCTGTCAAGGATGCCAATCTATCCTGCCAACACCTGCTCTTGTCTGGTATGTGTTCGTTACCAGCACCACAACTACGATCCATGATATTGACATGGAATCATTTGCGTTAGTGATGCGTTATACCTGGCCCCAAGACCCTTTTGGCCAAAGCTTTTTCCACCGCTGTAAAGATCAGGCCAAAGGCAATGCTAGGGGGTCGTATCGTCGCGCTCAAGGGTCGTAACGTTGTGCTCAAGGGTCGTTACGTGGTGCTCAAAGTTCGTACCGTCGTGTGCTCAGAAGTACAAGCGATTCAGACTCTAGCGCCACAGCTCAGGGAAGGCAGAATATATATATATATGTATATATATATATATATATATATATATATATATATATATATATATATATATATATATATATATATATCAAAAACCTGCAAAGTGCGTTCTACATTTATTAGTGGGGTGGGAAACTTTGTCTATCTCAGTCTCCCCTCTACTTGGTTCTCTGTTTCTGTATAGCAGATACTCAACGATTTCTCCCTAACTCAAGAAATTCCCCTCAAGTATCAGTGCTGCCTTAAATCTACAGATTATGTAGATTTAAGCAGTTATGTATCCATACATGAGTGAGGTCTCCTAATTAACAGCTCCATCATTCGCATAAGAATACATAAGACTGTAGTCTACAAAGACTTGGGTAAATGTTCCCGCCATCAGAGTGGTTGGGTGAAATTTGCATTAGATTGAAATCAGATTTAACTACACTAAATTCAACCATATTTAATAAGAAGGTATAGTATTCTCTCTATTATATGTATTGGACGTTGTTTCAAGACCCATACATGTAGTGAACGCCTGTACGGTCATAGAATTATCTCCAGCACCTGAAGAAGGTGTTCAAGATTTATTTTTTCGACTGGTGGTTATGATATTGAGCCTCTCTCTCTCTCTCTCTCTCTCTCTCTCTCTCTCTCTCTCTCTCTCTCTCTCTCTCTCTCTCTCTCTCTCTCTCTCTCTCTCTCTCATTCTGAAAGGGCAGCAGTGCGAGACTTTAAGCAAGTCAACGGAGGAAAGGGACAGTATTATTTATTCTGCAAGAATACCGCGGATCAGTAGTACAGAAATATTAAACTAAAATGTACGAGATCACAGCAAAGATTATTGAAGGCCTGTTGAGTATGCTGCCAGGGTGAATGAGAAACATGCAAGGAACAGCCACAGAAAAACATCTAAAAGAAAACTTGATATATGGTTGACGTCAGTTCCAGATGAACCTGGGATTGATAGTTAAGTAAGGATCGCGGCGGCAGAGGGGTGATTGCCACGCTCTTCTCTTGCCTCTTTGCAATATCTCGTCGTAGGTACTCTTACACTGGCAGACGTAAGAGCCAGAATGAATACAAATCATTTTACTAATGTCAAATGATATCTCACAATAATATCTTTCCCATTGTAAATCAGGTTTAACTAGGTTAAGAGGAAAATCTTTTGAATGTCATTGGCTTTAGTGACAAATTTCAGTGACAAATACTTACTTGATATGGCCAGATAACCCTTCCCTATTGAGGTAGACAATGAAGAGCAAATATAGATAGGGAGCACTTCTTAGGTAGAGATGATTATCGTCGTACCGCATTTTATGGAATGCCGCGCTGCCAGACGCAATTTAGCTATCAGAAGCATTTACCGCGCTGCCAGGCGCAAGTCGACACAATGTATAAGGTAAAAGTGCACATAAATTCATGCAAAGACATTGTCAGGTTGTTATTATTGATATCTATCATTCTTCATGAAAATGACCGGTGTTTAGGTGAGCGTTCCATGTTGCAGGAACAGCGGTTCCCAGAACTTCGTCATCATACCTCGTCTATTTCAAGTAACCGTTATGATCAACTGCCTCTGTGTAACCAAGTATAGTGAATAGATACTGCAGCGTGGGTTATTATTTAAGTGGTCTTATATTGCAGTAGGTTCCTGTTTTCGTAATCATATGTTGCAATTGTTTAATTTTGTGTTGGTTTCCTACTTAGTGGTTTCCAATTGTAGTGGTTTCGTATTGCAGTGGTTTCATCTCGTTTCTAAATGTAGCGGTTTTGTATTGCAGTGGTTTCATCTTGTTTCCAATTGTAGTGGTTTCGTATTGCAGTGGTTTCATTTTGTGGTGGGCCCCTCGTAATGGTTTCATGTAACAGTGGTTTTATCTTGTGGGGTTCCTATTGTAGTGTTTTCGTATTGCTGTGGTTTCACCTTGTGGTGGGTTCCTATTGTGGTGGTTTCATACAGCGGTGGTTTCAAGGTGAGGAGGAATCCTACTGTATTGGTTTCATAGTGAGCTGGGATCCTACTGTATTGGTTTCATGGTGAGGTGGGATCCTACTGTATTGGTTTCATGGTGAGGTGGGATCCTACTGTAATGGTTTCATGGTGAGGTGGGATCCTACTGTATTGGTTTCATAGTGAGCTGGGATCCTACTGTATTGGTTTCATGGTGAGGTGGGATCCTACTGTATTGGTTTCATGGTGAGGTGGGATCCTACTGTAATGGTTTCATAGTGAGGTGGGATCCTACTGTATTGGTTTCATAGTGAGGTGGGATCCTACTGTATTGGTTTCATGGTGAGGTGGGATCCTACTGTATTGGTTTCATAGTGAGGTGGGATCCTACTGTAATGGTTTCATAGTGAGGTGGGATCCTATTGTATTGGTTTCATAGTGAGGTGGGATCCTATTGTATTGGTTTCATGGTGAGGTGGGATCCTATTGTATTGGTTTCATAGTGAGGTGGGATCCTATTGTATTGGTTTCATAATGTAGTGACACGTTCCTCCGACCTTCAGCAGGGGTCTGTCTGACACTGGGTTCCTGGGTGATGGAAATCATATCAGCATGGCACCGGCTCACTTCCAGAGCCTCCTCAACATCCATCCCGCTTTGGCGACGCCGCTGCCCTGAATCACACACGCCTTTTATAAAAGCTTTCAGTTCCGATATCAAAGAGCAGTGTCGTCTCTTTGATACCTGTGTGCATGACAAAGGGCGTCTGAAAAATGACTTTAACTCCCTTGTAATGTACACTCGTGACACTCCTGCCCACCCCGGATTTACTGGAAAGAAAAAAAAAAGCACTAGTGACGTATTCTTTAAGCTTTAGCTTGGAATTACGTTTTCGTTTTTCAGCTTAGATTTTTCCATAATCGATTGCCAGCATTTTCGTTGCTATTCTGTGCTACAGATTATATCTAGATTACTCCTTGCATAACAACAAAAAATCGGTTTTCATTCATATTTCTTTGTTACTTATGTTGATTTCCATTCGAGCCTGGCTCTTGGGAGTTTGTATGTTCTATGAAGTGCGCGTTCATATGCACTATATTCGTATTCATATATTTCCGTGTTGTACAGTAAGCATCAGATTGGGGAAGAGCAGTGTGGTTTCAGAAGTGGTAGATGATGTGTGGATCAGGTGTTTGCTTTGAAGAATGTATGTGAGAAATACTTAGAAAAGCAAATGGATTTGTATGTAGCATTTATGGATCTGGAGAAGGCATATGATAGAGTTGATAGAGATGCTCTGTGGAAGGTATTAAGAATATATGGTGTGGGAGGCAAGTTGTTAGAAGCAGTGAAAAGTTTTTATCGAGGATGTAAGGCATGTGTACGTGTAGGAAGAGAGGAAAGTGATTGGTTCTCAGTGAATGTAGGTTTGCGGCAGGGGTGTGCGATGTCTCCATGGTTGTTTAATTTGTTTATGGATGGGGTTGTTAAGGAGGTGAATGCAAGAGTTTTGGAAAGAGGGGCAAGGATGAAGTCTGTTAGGGATGAGAGAGCTTGGGAAGTGAGTCACTTGTTGTTCGCTGATGATACAGCGCTGGTGGCTGATTCATGTGAGAAACTGCAGAAGCTGGTGACTGAGTTTGGTAAAGTGTGTGAAAGAAGAAAGTTAAGAGTAAATGTGAATAAGAGCAAGGTTATTAGGTACAGTAGGGTTGAGGGTCAAGTCAATTGGGAGGTGAGTTTGAATGGAGAAAAACTGGAGGAAGTGAAGTGTTTTAGATATCTGGGAGTGGATCTGGCAGCGGATGGAAACATGGAAGCGGAAGTGGATCATAGGGTGGGGGAGGGGGCGAAAATTCTGGGAGCCTTGAAGAATGTGTGGAAGTTGAGAACATTATCTCGGAAAGCAAAAATGGGTATGTTTGAAGGAATAGTGGTTCCAACAATGTTGTATGGTTGCGAGGCGTGGACTATGGATAGAGTTGTGTGCAGGAGGATGGATGTGCTGGAAATGAGATGTTTGAGGACAATGTGTGGTGTGAGGTGGTTTGATCGAGTAAGTAACGAAAGGGTAAGAGAGATGTGTGGAAATAAAAAGAGCGTGGTTGAGAGAGCAGAAGAGGGTGTTTTGAAATGGTTTGGTCACATGGAGAGAATGAGTGAGGAAAGATTGACCAAGAGGATATATGTGTCGGAGGTGGAGGGAACGAGGAGAAGAGGGAGACCAAATTGGAGGTGGAAAGATGGAGTGAAAAAGATTTTGTGTGATCGGGGCCTGAACATGCAGGAGGGTGAAAGGAGGGCAAGGAATAGAGTGAATTGGAGCGATGTGGTATACCGGGGTTGACGTGCTGTCAGTGGATTGAATCAAGGCATGTGAAGCGTCTGGGGTAAACCATGGAAAGCTGTGTAGGTATGTATATTTGCGTGTGTGGACGTATGTATATACATGTGTATGGGGGTGGGTTGGGCCATTTCTTTCGTCTGTTTCCTTGCGCTACCTCGCAAACGCGGGAGACAGCGACAAAGAAAAAAAGAAAAAAAAAAAAAAAAAAAAATATATATATATATATATATATATATATATATATATATATATATATATATATATATATATATATATATATATCCAGTTTTCATCGTTTTCTGGGCAGTGAGAGTGTATGTGGTCTTAACCCCTGAAGGCGTTCAAGATTTTTCGATTGGTGGCTGTAGCTTGACGATGATGGCGTGCACGACCCTGGCTGTTGATAAGCCTGAAGCCCAACATTAACCAACCGACCTTAAAGTCCAAAATTAACCGACCAACCTTAAAGCCCAAAATTAACCAACCGACCTTAAAGTCCAAAATTAACCGACCAACCTTAAAGTCCAAAATTAACCGACCAACCTTAAGACCCAAAATTAACCGACCAACCTTAAAGTCCAAAATTAACCGACCAACCTTAAAGTCCAAAATTAACCGACCAACCTTAAAACCCAAAATTAACCGACCAACCTTAAAGCCCAAAATTAACCGACCAACCTTAAAGCCCAAAATTAACCGATCAACCTTAAAGCCCAAAATTAACCGACCAACCTTAAAGCCCAAAATTAACCGATCAACCTTAAAGCCCAAAATTAACCGACCAACCTTAAAGTCCAAAATTAACCGACCAACCTTAAAACCCAAAATTAACCGACCATCCTTCAAGCCCAAAATTAACCGACCAACCTTAAAGTCCAAAATTAACCGACCAACCTTAAAACCCAAAATTAACCGACCATCCTTCAAGCCCAAAATTAACCGACCAACCTTTATGAAGCTGATCAAACGTCCATATCTAAACAGTGATGAGCGTGTGTGGTTTTTGAAATATCCTGAACACCTGAAGAATTAGTTATAGCTTAACACAGGCACCCCTTAGTTGTTCGTTAGGCCTGAAGCCTAAATAACCAAACCAAACTGGTCGATTGGCTTTAGCCTGACTGACAGTGGAACACCTGGATCTAGTCCCATGGCTTATCATGCCTTCCTCTCCTCCTCTTTGCCTCTCGTTCACTTCCTCACCACACACACACCCAGAACTCGCCAGCAAAACTCTCCCTAATTCTTCCACTCAAAAAAAAGAAAAGTCCCTCCCCTCCCCCAAGCCAATTATCAGGATATATAGCCTTAGCTTTACGTCTTACCCACTTGGACCACAAATGTTTCTGTGTTTGGTAGCTAGTTTGTTGCCGCTGTGCAATTTCTCAGAGGGAAAAATATTTGCTTGTTTATAATGTAGTGTTGCGTGGCGCGTAGGTCAGACTGTATAAGGAGAATTCTTGCCAAAGTCTGCCTGGATTATATATATCATATACGTAGAAATATGAATATAGCTACAAATGATAATTATATATATATATATATATATATATATATATATATATATATATATATATATATATATATATATATATATTTGTGTTTTGCTTTGTCGCTGTCTCCCGCGTTAGCGAGATAGCGCAAGGAAACAGACGAAAGAATGGCCCAACCCGCCCACATACACATGTATATACATCCATGTCCACACACGCACAATATACATACCTATACATCTCAATGTACACACATATATATATATATATACACACACAGACACATACAATGATATGTGCTCATATATATATATATATATATATATATATATATATATATATATATATATATATATATATATATATATATATACGGCACTAATGAGGACTTGTGTCTGCGACGAGGGGCTTCAGCAATGATGCTAAAATCTACCTTTCTTCTTCGTGTCTATCTCTTGCAGTCTTCTCATTCACTGATACACTGAGATGTTCACTGTCTGAGAAAATGTTCTCAGCGGGAAAGTATGAGAAGGCCAACTTGAGGACCTTCGATTTTCAAGAAGTTTATAATCTCACTCACTCACCCCTTGCTGCTCCGTGAAACACACACACCTCAAGTTCACTTATGGAAGAAAACGATCAAATCGAATCTGTTTTTCTCCTTCCTTGACACAGACGATGGCCAAGTGCTTTCTTCTCCTGAAAGACTCTGAACAACAGACCCCTCCAACCCGCCACCATCTAACATGTAGGTAGAAACCAAAGGCAACGAAGCTTATAGGGTAAATACCTTTTGATTTAGACCGTAATGTTCCAGTGATGAAGCCGTTCCTCCCATTCTTTCATGGAACTTGCAGCTCATAACCTCATCTAAAGGCAGACACGCTGCATCACACTTCACGCTGAAGAGGACTCATCATTCATCACTTTTTTTCCGTCCATGTTCAGGAAGAGACTTGCTAATCTGGTAGACAGACTTTGAAACCACGAAAGAGACCAGATTTGCACATCTGTTTGACAAACTTCGCTAATCCGTTGGGTAAGGTTCGAACTTACAGTGGCACGAGACTTTCTAATCTGAAGGCCAGACGAAAATCCACTTCGACTAGACAATCTATTCTTGCATCCCACACTAAGACGGGGGTCTGCCACACGACAGTCGCTACACAATGATGGCTGACACTTCCAGAGGCACTTCTCTCCTCTTCGTCTTTATGAGACTTCACTCACGTCGGTGGGGATGCCATAGACCTCCAAGAGAAACGACAGAGATAACCGTAGGACGACACCGGTATCATTGGCTAATGTACTACCTCTTTGTCTAATGCCCTGGAGCCCTCTCAACGGACTGTTATCGTGGATCATAATCCTCCCGTAGAGGGGAGGGACAGTGAGGATCCTGCTGAAAGCATCCGGCCATAACGGGCGTCAGGGGAGGAGATCGAGCATTAGTGGAGGTATTAACACAGTCCAGAACATATTACATCTCGGGATTATAGACTGAGCAGCTTAATGGAGGGAAACAGTTTGTGATGGAAACAGACGGAGAGGAGGGAGAATGAAATAGCCTGACGGAGGAAACACGAGTGTGTCATGAGAGACCAGACCTGGTGATACACGTTGGAGAGGATTCTTGAAGGCTATGGAAGGTTCGAAGGTAATGCCTTCCACATCGTTCTGAGACACTGGAGTGTAAGGAATCTGAGATACTGTATGAGAACCAAGGGTGATCACTACCATGACCATAGTATAAAGACAGGACAACTCAACTAAAACGACCAGAATCTGCTGTGTGCGGTAATAATGCCAGATACTTCCATAATAGAGCCATCTGTTGAGAAAGCGGTAAATTGAATTCAGCGAAGGAAGACTTTGCTTTCTTTCGCAGTGTTAACATTATTGATTGGTTGCTATTATTTTGTGATATTACAATTTCTCAGCTTTTAAGTGATACTGATTTTCATTCTTCTGCTGTTCCTACAGCAGCGGCTGTTGTTCCTACAGCAGCGGCTGTTGTTCCTACAGCAGCTACTGTTGTTCCTACAGCAGCGGCTGTTGTTCCTACAGCAGCGGCTGTTGTTCCTACAGCAGCGGCTGTTGTTCCTACAGCAGCTACTGTTGTTCCTACAGCAGCGGCTGTTGTTCCTACAGCAGCGGCTGTTGTTCCTACAGCAGCGGCTGTTGTTCCTACAGCAACGGCTGTTGTTCCTACAGCAGCTACTGTTGTTCCTACAGCAGCGGCTGTTGTTCCTACAGCAACGGCTGTTGTTCCTACAGCAGCTACTGTTGTTCCTACAGCAGCTACTGTTGTTCCTACAGCAGCGGCTGTTGTTCCTACAGCAGCGGCTGTTGTTCCTACAGCAGCGGCTGTTGTTCCTACAGCAGCTGCTGTTGTTCCTACAGCAGCGGCTGTTGTCTCTACAGCAGCGGCTGTTGTTCCTACAGCAGCGGTTGGTGTTTTTACTGCAGTGTTTCATCTTCGTACTGCAGCAGGAGCTGTAAGTGTTCCCACACCGCAGTACGAGATGTTCTCATCATCAGTTGAATACGACGGAGGTCCGTCATTATTTCTGGCGAGTACTGTGTCTTCATTCAGACGTCCGCGACCCCCGCGTCCTACCAGACGCTTAAAACCCATCTCAGGATCCTGCCAAGGTCCTTACGAGTATCCTGCAGACCTGTGAGGTGGTGTGGTAGCACCATGGTATCCTACCTCCCTAGGGCGACGTGATTAGACTTGGACCTGAGTATGTCCTGCACCCCTGGGGCAGCATGATAGGACCTGGACCTGAGTATGTCCTGCACCCCTGGCGCAGCATGATAGGACCTGGACCTGAATATGTCCTGCAGACCTGGGGCGGTGTGATAGGACCTGGACCTGAATATATCCTGCAGACCTGGGGCCGCGTGATAGGACCTGGACCTGAATATGTCCTGCAGACCTGGGGCAGCATGATAGGACCTGGACCTGAATATGTCCTGCACCCCTGGGGCAGCATGATAGGACCTGGACCTGAGTATGTCCTGCACCCCTGGGGCAGCATGATAGGACCTGGACCTGAATATGTCCTGCAGACCTGGGGCAGCATGATAGGACCTGGACCTGAATATGTCCTGCAGACCTGGGGCCGCGTGATAGGACCTGGACCTGAGTATAAACTAAAGTGAACTTACAGGTCGCATTCAGCGGGAAAACGTAGATATGACTTGGTTGTTTCGACAGCTTCAAGCATCTTCAAGCAAGACCGTTTCAGCCAAGTGGCCTTCTACATCCCCTCCACCAGGAGAACCCCTGCCACAATAGAGACCAAAGTTATAACCACAACGCGCACAAAGTTTTATAGTCAAATCTCAGCTGCTGTCTACACCGATTTTGTGTGTGTGTGTGTGTGTGTCATTTGTTTTATGTTAGCTGGCACGGCATGGGTAACTGAATTCCCTAATCAAGACCATTTCACTTTATATATATATATATATATATATATATATATATATATATATATATATATATATATATATATATATATATATGTAAATTTCTTTCATACTATTTGCCATTTCCCGCGTTAGCGAGGTAGCATCAAGAACAGAGGACTGGACCTTTGAGAGAATATCCTCACCTGATCCCCTTCTCTGTTCCTTCATTTGGAAAATTAAAAAAAAAAACAAGAGGGGAGGATTTCCAGCCCCCCGCTCCCTCCCCTTTTAATCGCCTCCTACGACGAGCAGGGAATATTTGGGAAGTATTCTCTCTCCCCTATATATATATATATATATATATATATATATATATATATATGTATGTATTCGCCATCTCCCGCATTTGCGAGGTAGCGTTGACAACAGAAGACTGAGCCTTAGAGAGAATATCCTCACTTGGACCCCTTCTCAATTTATCGATCAAGCTCCAGGAGAGGATGAACAGCTGGGTTGACTATGGACTGACTGCCACGACCAGGATTCGCACCTATGCGCTTGACCTCGTGCGACCCGTGAATGCTTCATAGGTCAGCAACTCGACCCGCCTCACCACGGGGGAGTAGGGTAGGTGATGCCCATAATCCCACACAATCAAATCCCCCACAGCAACACTTTCTTCAAAGGCCTCAAACTGGATCGGATTCCTTCCCTGCAGCATCCTCACTCCTGCCCAGACGACAGAGACGCCCAGAACTTCATCTGTTGACCAGTTTATGCCGTTCTTGTGACCACATCCAAACAGAGAATTTGCCATAAAAGATCATTTTCCATAATTTGAAATCAAATCAATTTTATTTTGACACTTGAGAGCAGTAAACATTTTCTGGTTTCTTCGTTTATGACGTCATAGATTCCTGGAGACATGATCATGTCATACATTTCAAAAGTTATTAAATTTCCCGAGTTTCTCGTCAGTTTTTTCGAGTACTTACCAATATTTTCCGTCCGTCCAGTTACTTGGTTCAAATTCGCTGAGTTTCTTCATTTTGTCTCTTGGTGGGTTTTGCGTGGTCGTCTTACAAGGTCCAGGAGCAGGACTTTCAGGAGAATTTGTATGAGATAGAGAAACATAGTCTCCGGAGCCTGGAACATCTTGAACGGTATCATTACCAAGTCATTTCGTCGTCCGCCACCTCCTCAAGATTTGGAAACATCACCTTCATCGCAAAGGATCCCCCCGCCCCCGCCCCCATCCACCGCCCCCGCCCCCTTTTTTTCGCCGTCTATAGTTCTATAGCAAATACAAGTATTACATGAACATCAATGATCGTGTCATATTTGATAATTAGGATTTATGAATATCTACAATCATTCCATAAAGCTATACTTTAACTGAAATGATAAAGCTGACTGGTTAGCCTGAGAAGATGTTCTTTGTCACGTCTGATGACAAAGAAGGTTCAGGTGTAGTGATGAAGAACAGAACTGGTGCGCAGATTAGCCAGTCAGTTTCAGTCTTCGTTTTGATAGGATCAGATACAACTGCTGTTGCATTTACCTCAAACGGCCTCCTGTCATGACGTGCTCTTACCACTGACTTCCAGCTGCTACTGAATAATGAATGATGAACAGAAATAGGTGTATCGCACAGTCAAGAAAGCATTCGAAGATATATGGTCGTCATCGTACTGATAATGTGAAAGACTCTCAGACATAATGGGTTGTGATTGAGTTGATGATCGCCGTTTCGATAATGGCGGTGATACATCAATGCCGTAATGACTCAGAGCTGAGATAAGACAAGGAGAGTGAAGCTCGTGTTTGGTGACAATGACGCGGCTGTGTTAGAATCCACATCAGAAAGTTGGCTAAAGGTTGACGCCTTTGCTGGCAGCACTACCAGGAAGTTAAACCAACTCAATTCAGATTTTGAAAAGAAGGAGTAAAGAGTCAACATCTTTGAAGATACAAGTCTGACTGAGTCTTGGGTTCAACCACTTCCACATTGGGTACTGCTATATATAGCTCTCTCATAGTTGTAAACACAGAGAGTCATAACATTATAAGGAAAGCAAAATCATTACCCTCAGCAGAAATGATCTACGGCACTTGGGACGCGAGACCCTTGCACGTAGATTTGTTGCTCACCTCACCAACACCAGCCTCATAGAACCTGGACGTCTCCAAGCGTAAGAAAGCATACCTACATGTCTCCAAGACCTCTACTGACGGCAAAGCTTATCAAGTGTGACCTGAGGCGGAGGCTGGGGATGACTGGCAGGTGATAACAGGTGGTGATACGTTATCGACATGAGACCCCTCGTGTCCCCAGCCTACAGCATACCACCTGGCTCAGCCTTGGCACCGTTGCAGATCCTGGTGGAATAATGATAGGATAGATAACCGATGGTGTGACATGATAAGAAGTAGTGTCTTGCTGTGGTAATGTGATCAAGATCTTAATGAAAGCTCTCTCTCTCTCTCTCTCTCTCTCTCTCTATATATATATATATATATATATATATATATATAGATAGATAGATAGATAGATAGATAGATAGATAGATAGATGGACAGACAGGTACATGGACACTTAGATAGATAGATTGGGACGGTGAGGCAACATAGATGAGACCTTTTGAGTTTTATTTCTCCAACGTGTCATCTTGCGCTAAAGCTTTCTTCAGAACGAATGCGGGAAATAGAAAGGCACGAGACTATGTATTCCCGCAAGCTTACTCCTGCACCCCACTGAGCACTGACTGCATTTCCTTTCCCAGGCGTCTGGTTCCTCTCTTCCTGTATTCTGTTACCCTAATTGCTCTCCCGATCTTGCCAAGCACACAGACCCGTCCCGGTTGTTGGTCATTTCTCCCAGTCATTATGTGGGCTGCTTCTTATGCTTTTCCATTTTTGTTCTCTCAATCCTTTATGTATTACTTCATCCTGTTGCCACCTTGTTAGGTGTCCACACTTGTCTAGCTGGACAACGAGAGCATCCGATGCCCTGTGATGACGTACTTAGGTTTATGCTCACAGATTCCATGAGCCATACCTCGTCTATTTTGCCTATAGCATATGGCCAGTCATCCAGCACAAGGTATACCGTATACTACGCTCTCGTCATTGATACTTTTACCATTTTTTTGCTTCACTCCTGATGAAGTGACAGTGTCTATATCCGTCTTTTGTGAGCATCTGATCATATCCGAGACCTTCCCTTGAGTTTGGGACCGTCATAGACCTATTGCCTTCCAGTAATTGAACTTTTCGCCATGGATCCTCGTTATCACAACTTCACCACTGCAAAAACCTTACTCCTCATCAACTTGACCACATGTAAACTTTGATTCAGTACCACTGCTTAAAGTCCTGATTCATTGTGACTAGTGACGAGGGAAACTTCTTTAGTTACCCACTGAAGTTTCAGGTGAGAGAGTGTCCAACAAGGCGGGGAGCTGGTTCCTTCGCGTTTTGATTAACTCACAGTTGAACATTACTAAACGTAGATTCACGACCCACACGCTGTGTAGTACAGTGGTAATTGATAGAAAATGAGTTTCACTGTTTCGTTTCTTAGGATTTTCCTATATGCAATATCGGGCGTCTGAGCTAAAAAGCTAAGGGGATGTCAATATACCGCACGTCAGAAGCTGAGCGTCTTTCGTAATCGAGGAACAGTGTCTTGCGACACGCATGTAGCACGTCTGTCGTGAAGCAACGTTACTTAGCGTTATGTATGTAGAGTTACGTAACACATATCACCCACCTGGCTTCTTCCTCTACACCACCCATAGTGGTTCTGGTAAGATATCATGCGGAACATATCAAACCTTCCTTTGTTACATCAGAAATACACTTAATGTCACCCTTCTGTGAAATGTCTGGGCTGTCAATTTTGTATAGGATTTTCATACTCAAATCTCTCGATTAAAACAGTGATAAGAGTAGGCGGTGATCTCCAAAGCCAAGCCTTCACAAGGTTTGAACAACGTTTTCCTTATCAGCGCTGAATAAAATGAGAAAGGCTTAAGGTCTTAGATGACATACTCTTGTATAGTTAACCATCACTTCAAGAGCGAACTATCACCACACACTCATCGTCACATGAAAACAATAATATCCTAGTTCAATGGGCAGGAAATTACGGGTCAGGTGCCATTAGATAGAGTGCAAGTGGGATAAAGCGAATCATTATGACGAAGGACGGATAATCTCACTTTCTGATTATCATAATCCTTCTTTAGATAACAGGTTGGCCCCCCTGAGCCCCAGTGTGTGGTGAGAGAGGCGTCGCGCCTGGTCAGAACTGTTCTTTTGTTGCGGTGGTAAACTTTAGGCTGAACCGTCAGACTACTAGGAAGTTAACCACTGGTAGCAGTTACCACCAAGTTTCCTCTGGTACTTTCAGGCGGTTCAGAGATATACCAGGGCTGTTGGGAATTATCAATGTTCTACCTGGGACTACAGGAATTTTGTCTGGTCATCACAGGGCACCAACGGAGAATACTAAAAGGTACCAGTCATAACTACTACAACATGACCAGGAACCACCAAGCTTTACTAGGGAAGCTACCAAGCTTTACCAGGGAAGCTACAAAGACCCACCAGGCAGTACAAGTGCCTACCAGGTACTAACGTACAGTACAACATCAGTGTTAATACAAGGCAATACTAGGGGGAGGGTAGTCAGCAATTTCCATGGACTAACATTTGCTCCATAGACGTTGCCAGACATTCTTAACAAGCAGGTGTTACTGATGCAACGAACGAGGGGATACATGAAACAAGTGGACACTACCCGTCGGTGTACAAGGCACTACCAGGCACAGCCATAAAGTAAAAGGCATTACTAGAAGGTACCTGGTGCTACAGATGACATCCTCGCACCAGGACCTTACAAGGGAAACTAGGCTTTTTGTCAGAAACTCCTGCATGAGACTTGTCCAGGTCCCAAGACCACACAGATCACCCCACGGATCCACCAGGCACCACAAGTGCTGCCAGAGGCCAGCAGTGTGTCAGTATGTGGGGCGGGGAGGCGAAGATGGTGGTGATTCTGCTGGTGTTGGAGGCAGCGGCTGAACGACAGACACAGAAAGGTTAGACAATAACTTAACATTCATTCAAGAAAGTTACTTCCATATTATGCTTGAGAACTCGAATGTTGAATTTTTGTATCATGATCAAACTCTGTATGAAAACTGTGTGTGTGTGTGTGTGTGTGTGTGTGTGTGTGTGTGAGTAAAGCCTTTGCTGGGAACTTTGGCATGTGATGCGTCAAGTAAGAAGTATGACACATTTCTTCTCGTCAGTTTGGTATGGTTATTACGTACATGAGAGTGTGTTGTATAATGGTACCTTGTGTATGTCTTTATTATGGGTTGATTGTGGCATAATTGGGATGAATGGGGTGTGTAATGAAATGGTATAATGGGGTTATATAAGGGGTCAATTATGACATAGCTGGACAGTTTCCTTGTCCCATAACGAACTGGGACAGTCTTCTTGTCCCATAACGAACTGGGACAGTCTTCTTGTCCCATGACGCACCGGGACAGTCTTCTTGTCCCATGACGCACCGGGACAGTCTTCTTGTCCCATGACGAATTAAGACAGTCTTCTTGTCCCATGACGCACTGGGACAGTCTTCTTATTCCATGACGCACTGGGACAGTCTTCTTATTCCATGACGCACTGGGACAGTCTTCTTATTCCATGACGCACTGGGACAGTCTTCTTATTCCATGACGCACTGGGACAGTCTTCTTGTCCCATGACGCACTGGGACAGTCTTCTTGTCCCATGACGCACTGGTGCAGCAGCGGTAAACCTGTGGTGATGGGTGAGATGTAGTAATAAAAGTGTGGTAGGGGGGATGAAGGCTGCATTAGAAGTGTGGTCGATTTTTTTTTCCGGTGGTGGTGAGTTAAGTGTGGTAGAGGATTAGTGGTTGTGGTAGACAATGATGTTTTTAATCCCTCCTGAAGCAAATGAAACTAGCAGGTGAAACTTGATACCCAGTTCGTTTTACATCCACATGCCCTTTTGCGTGCAAGCAAGTAACGTGTCATATATAGCTACAAATAGAGGTGCTTCTGTATATATATATATATATATATATATATATATATATATATATATATATATATGTCTGATGACAGAGTAGCAGATATAGGGTGTTTTGGTCGAGGTGGTGTGCAAAGTGAGAGGGTTAGGGAAAATGATTTGGTAAACAGAGAAGAGGTAGTAAAAGCTTTGCGGAAGATGAAAGCCGGCAAGGCAGCAGGTTTGGATGGTATTGCAGTGGAATTTATTAAGAAAGGGGGTGACTGTATTGTTGACTGGTTGGTAAGGTTATTTAATGTATGTATGACTCATGGTGAGGTGCCTGAGGATTGGCGGAATGCGTGCATAGTGCCATTGTACAAAGGCAAAGGGGATAAGAGTGAGTGCTCAAATTACAGAGGTATAAGTTTGTTGAGTATTCCTGGTAAATTATATGGGAGGGTATTGATTGAGAGGGTGAAGGCATGTACAGAGCATCAGATTGGGGAAGAGCAGTGCGGTTTCAGAAGTGGTAGAGGATGTGTGGATCAGGTGTTTGCTTTGAAGAATGTATGTGAGAAATACTTAGAAAAGCAAATGGATTTGTATGTAGCATTTATGGATCTGGAGAAGGCATATGATAGAGTTGATAGAGATGCTCTGTGGAAGGTATTAAGAATATATGGTGTGGGAGGCAAGTTGTTAGAAGCAGTGAAAAGTTTTTATCGAGGATGTAAGGCATGTGTACGTGTAGGAAGAGAGGAAAGTGATTGGTTCTCAGTGAATGTAGGTTTGCGGCAGGGGTGTGTGATGTCTCCATGGTTATTTAATTTGTTTATGGATGGGGTTGTTAGGAAGGTAAATGCAAGAGTTTTGGAAAGAGGGGCAAGTATGAAGTCTGTTGGGGATGAGAGAGCTTGGGAAGTGAGTCAGTTGTTGTTCGCTGATGATACAGCGCTGGTGGCTGATTCATGTGAGAAACTGCAGAAGCTGGTGACTGAGTTTGGTAAAGTGTGTGGAAGAAGAAAGTTAAGAGTAAATGTGAATAAGAGCAAGGTTATTAGGTATAGTAGGGTTGAGGGTCAAGTCAATTGGGAGGTGAGTTTGAATGGAGAAAAACTGGAGGAAGTGAAGTGTTTTAGATATCTGGGAGTGGATCTGTCAGCGGATGGAACCATGGAAGCGGAAGTGGATCATAGGGTGGGGGAGGGGGCGAAAATTTTGGGAGC
This sequence comes from Panulirus ornatus, assembly GCF_036320965.1. Classification (NCBI taxonomy): domain Eukaryota; kingdom Metazoa; phylum Arthropoda; class Malacostraca; order Decapoda; family Palinuridae; genus Panulirus; species Panulirus ornatus. The sequence continues at coordinate 25,648,153 of NC_092230.1, read as the reverse complement.
CTTGAAAAATGTGTGGAAGTCGAGAACATTATCTCGGAAAGCAAAAATGGGTATGTTTGAAGGAATAGTGGTTCCAACAATGTTGTATGGTTGCGAGGCGTGGGCTATGGATAGAGTTGTGCGCAGGAGGATGGATGTGCTGGAAATGAGATGTTTGAGGACAATGTGTGGTGTGAGGTGGTTTGATCGAGTAAGTAACGTAAGGGTAAGAGAGATGTGTGGAAATAAAAAGAGCGTGGTTGAGAGAGCAGAAGAGGGTGTTTTGAAATGGTTTGGGCACATGGAGAGAATGAGTGAGGAAAGATTGACCAAGAGGATATATGTGTCGGAGGTGGAGGGAACGAGGAGAAGAGGGAGACCAAATTGGAGGTGGAAAGATGGAGTGAAAAAGATTTTGTGTGATCGGGGCCTGAACATGCAGGAGGGTGAAAGGAGGGCAAGGAATAGAGTGAATTGGAGCGATGTGGTATACAGGGGTTGACGTGCTGTCAGTGGAGTGAATCAAGGCATGTGAAGCGTCTGGGGTAAACCATGGAAAGCTGTGTAGGTATGTATATTTGCGTGTGTGGACGTGTGTATGTACATGTGTATGGGGGGGGGGGGGGGGGGCGCCCCCCCATTTCTTTCGTCTGCTTCCTTGCGCTACTTCGCAAACGCGGGAGACAGCTACAAAGTATAAAAAAAAAAAAAAAATATATATATATATATATATATATATTATATATATATATATATATATATATATATATATATATATATATATATATATATATATATATATGTGTGTGTGTGTGTGTGTGTGTGTGTGTGTGTGTGTGTGTGTCAGCGGTCCCTTCTATCTTTATTAGGCTCCTGCAGCACTCAGGAAGCTGGCCACGTCCACCGGTCGGGACCGCAGGTCATAAAGTGTTGTGATGTGTGTGTGTGTGTGTGTGTGTGTGTGTGTGTGTGTGTGTGTGTGTGTGTGTGTTTTAAGAGTGCAGGGCAATCGAGTAATGATAATTGTTCGGTGTTTCTATCCAGGTAGATGCATCGTGGGCATGAAGGGTCTTGGGGTATGTTAAAGCCATTTTAGCAGTACTGTCTTGATGGATGACGTCCAGAGCGTAGACGAGAGAGAGTGTGACTCGTGTGTGTCTAGGGAGTGTGGTTTTTGATGTATGTATTGTTCGGAGGATTAGAGTTAAAGACTACGGTTGTATTTTCCATTTATTAGACCCCTTTAGCCCATGGTTGCAAGGGTGAAAACTGAGCAGTACTGCCAGAAATATTATTTTCTAAAGCTTTACCCGCAGCAGGAGGACACGCATCCCGCGAGCAAGATTATATATTGCTCCCTCCCGCTGGGCATCAGTACCCCTCGCCCTCTACCACATCCCAGACCCCACCACCAGGTAAGCATCGCCAACAGTTTCCTCGTAATCAATTCACAGTCATTTTCACGGCACTAAAGATATCACTGATGTATCCCATACGTCTGTGGATTCATGTTGATTAAATGCAGTATTACACAATATAAACTTTTCAGAGATCACACAAAAGGAATTGTAGGTTTTCCTCTTTCAGCCTGAATGTTTGATACAGGGACGAATTCAGAATAAACTTTACTTTGCATATACATTGTCATTCTGTGTATTTTTGTCTATCATTGAGTATAGTTAGCATGTAATCATGATTTCCATACGTAGATAACAAAAGTCTTCATCTCTGCATAGTGTTTCAGTAAACAAATCCGTCGTCATAAATTCATTCAGCTTATATGTACACCTCAACAAACTTCTCCGTGGTGTATGGTGGAGGAAGTTGGGAGACTGGTTCGAATACTCGCTGTGTCTTGGTTTCAACTTAACTAGATTTAGGAATATAAACTCTGGGTTTTCATTGCTAATTAATTAACTCCTCCGACAGGTTTGGAATTCATACAATGGATCCATTTAGGGGTTATGCCTCTAAAGAGGCCATCTTCACTTCTTCACCCTCATCTTCCCGGAAGTACATCTTTACTACAACTTCATATTCACTTGACCTCCTTCATTATTAATTATCTTCACCACATCCTCATCTTCATTACAATTTCACCTTCCTTCCCTTCATCTTCACTACACCCTCATGACCACCAGTTTCATTACGAATGATGAACTTCACCTTGACCAGGCCTTTATCTTCACCACCACATCCTCATCTTCACTACATCTTCATCTTATATTAACCGTCATCATCACCACACCATCTTCACCACAAACTCATCGTTACACTTTCATTATCTTAAAAGCCAAGTAAGTCGACATTGTAACATGTGAGTCATATAACGTTGTTGCCTGTGCTAGTAGGATTAATATAGATGTGTAATATCAGTATCATAACTCCAGCTCTGAAGACAAGCACTAGAGACACTGAGAAACCATAGAAAGAAAAAAAGGTCACAACCTCCATGTCACCAGTGAATGTCGTCTGTCCTGGCCGGGGGAACTAACTGATATCACACACGATCTCTAAACCGTTAATTCCGGCTTCGATTCCAGGCAGAGGATTTTCCCTCAAAGGCTCGAGTCTCTGTTTTTGATGCTACCTCGCTAAAGCGGGAAATGGCAAATATGTAAGAATATTTAAGAAGAGAGGACTGGGCCTTTGAGGGAATATCTTCACCTGGCCTCCTTCTCTGTTCCTTCTTTTGGAAAAAAAAAAAAAAAGTGAGAGGGGAGGATTTCCAGCTCCCCGCTCCCTCCCCTTTTAGTCGCCTTCTACGACACGCAGGGAATACGTGGGAAGTATTCTTTCTCCCCTATCCCCAGGGATATATATATATATATATATATATATATATATATATATACGGGAAGTGAGCAATAATCCTATGATCGTCCCGCTATTCAAATATATACGCTGGTATCGTCTCTTTCTGAAGACATTTGCATTTCTCATATACACTAAATTGCTATTTTCTTTTTCAATTGTTACTGAAAATATAGAAATATCACTTTTCAGTATTTTTTTCGTAATTTCTGCTTATATCCCCTGGTTGGTCCTCTGCAGCCCAGCTTTGAAAAAAAAAAAAGTATCTTTCCATATGCAAATCCCATGGTTCATTATCATACATTAAGTCAATGAAAGGTTCTGATGAGAGTCCATTAGCTAGAAAGCGTAGATTTTGCCAGAAGTCTTTCCTGGGATGTCTTTTTTTTTTTTTTTAAGTAATATTGACGGCCAATACAGAAATGGATTTGGCAGGTTACCAACTTTGTGCAGACACCCTCATATATTCTACGGGAGTCGAACGTATAGCGCTGCTACTGGTAGAGAAACTGTCACGTCTCCCTTTGTGTCACCCAACAGGCAACGAAAATGAGGGTCAGGTAATGATGCCTGGCTATGTGGCCGCTGTTGTCACTATCGCTTTGGTGTTTGCTGGCATCATCTTCATCATGGTCTTCTCCAGCTGGCGACCCAGCCCCTCGAAGGTGAAGTGAGCTCACGTTTTCATTCTCACAGTCACTATCCTTGTCCTTCATATTACCGATATCATTTTCACTCTGATGTTCACCATCCACTTCACCGTTACAACCTCAACATCCCGTTCGTACCACTATCTTCCATGGGCTCTGCATCTTCTTCACCACCTTCCTTCATTTTCCATTGCGTTATGGCCTAGTTGTTCATATATATATATATATATATATATATATATATATATATATATATATATATATATATATATATATATATATATATATATATATCAAGTATCTTATTCGTAATCCTTCTGACATCACTTGTAAAACCACCGCTTGTAATTCACTTTCATTTGTCCTAATTTCTCTCTGTCCTTCGTTGTAGATTTCATGAAAATATGTTACCGGCTGGGCTTTTCCCTTCTCTGTTTTAAAGTTCAGCTTCCCTGCGTCCTTACGGTAGTTAACCACTTGAATAAGTCTCCCATACTTTCACTCTCTGTTTTCCCTTCCGTTTTCTCTGACTATGTCCCGTTTCTCTTAAGCATTTTTCATTGCGAATGCCGCCTCACGCCTTGCTTGACCGCTTTTTATCTTTGGAGGAAATCCATGGGTGATGTTCCAGATTTCTTTCCTATTCAACTTATTTTAATGTAATATCACTTGGCAGAAAAGATTGACTCGGCTGACCTTCCACGACCAGATAGCACAGGAATTCAGAGCCTTCATTGAGGAGGATGATGCAGAATATGACAATAAGGATAATATCATATTGGTAAGTCTGATCTTCTGACAGTCAGTGCATATCAGTGTGGATGTGGGACTCCTTAAGTGTATGAGACAATAAACGCGTTTCAGAGACTTTAGAAATAGCAGAAGTGAGAGTAATGAAGGCGATAGAAAGAAGATATTAGGATAGTCTCCTTTCTCTGGGATGGACTGCACAAATTGGCGGGCTTCCAAGAGGAAGAGAAAGTTTGTTTGTTTGTTTGTTTTACACAGGAGACGAAATAGGTGAACAAGGATCTGTGCAAACTCAGAGGCACATTTCAGTAGAACCTAAGGAGGTATGCTATCTGAGCCATATATATATATATATATATATCCCTGGGGATAGGGGAGAAAGAGTACTTCCCACGTATTCCCTGCGTGTCGTAGAAGGCGACTAAAAGGGAAGGGAGCGGGGGGCTGGAAATCCTCCCCTCTCGTTTTTTTTAATTTTTCCAAAGAAGGAACAGAGAAGGGGGCCAGATGAGGATATTCCCTCAAAGGCCAAGTCGTCTGTTCTTAGCGCTACCTCGCTAACGCGGGAAATGGCGAATAGTATGAAAAAAAGAAAATATATATATATATATATATATATATATATATATATATATATATATATATATATATATATATATATATATATATATATATATATTTTCCAAAAGAAGGAACAGAGGGGGCCAGGTGAGGATATTCCAAAAAAGGCCCAGTCCTCTGTTCTTAGCGCTACCTCGCTAATGCGGGATATGGCGAATAGTTAAAAAAAAAAATAAAAAAAAAAAAAAAATATATATATATATATATATATATATATATATATATATATATATATATATATATATGAACGTGATGCGTGTTCCAGATGATGGGTTTCTATTCAATTCTAAATTATTTCATTCTTACTGTAACCCTTCTTACCTGTGAGTTTGTTTTTAACATTCTTAAATATTTTGTTATCGTCACGGTACAAGAACGTCGTGGCCAAGAACAGGTCTTTCCTGATCACTGGCAAAATAGTAACGAGGAATCCCTGACTGGTCTACTCTCAATTATACAGCCATAAACATATCACCAAAGCACTGGCAATCTAACCATTATGAACTCAAGAACCAATGAGAGCCGGATTTCTAAATGTAAACTTGATTCATTTTTCACAGTGTTTGTGGACCTAACATTCCAATCATTATCCAGCTCAATTTGTCCTGGGTTTCTACCTACATCACTCAGGTTATGCAGTAAGTCAGTGAGATCAATTTGTCCTGGGTTTCTACCTACATCACTCAGGTTATGCAGTAAGTCAGTGAGACAGTGTTGAGTGATTCGATCTTGGGTGAATTGTTTCCTGTGATTCACTATGTTTGGAAGTGAACGAACCGAGTGGTCGTGAGCAGACGTCAATATCTGCTTTAGTTTTACCCTCGAGGCCAGAATTATCCTTTTTTTCTAACCCTTTGAGCACGACGGTACAACCCTATGAACACGACGGTACAACCCTTTGAGCACGACGGTACGACCCTTTGAGCTCGACGGTACGACCCTTTGAGCACGACGGTAGGACCCTTTGAGCACGACGGTACGACCTTTTGAGCGCGACGGTACGATCTTTTGAGCACGACGGTACAACTCTTTGAGCACGACGGTACGACCCTTTGAGCACGACGGTACGACCTTTTGAGCGCGACGGTACAACCCTTTGAGCACGACGGTACGACCCTTTGAGTCCGATGGTGCGACACTTGACCACATCAGTTGATCTTTGGGTATGATGGCCTGGCCTTTGACCTGACCCTTAGCGTATGTTTGTGTGTGTGTACAGGAGGAGGTGGAGGAGGAGCCGACACTGTGGGAGGCGGTGTTGGAGGGAAAGACGGAGGTTGTGGAGGAGCTGTTGGACGGAGGTCTCCACCGGCCGGACCTGGTGGAGAAAGGACGCCACACCACCCCTGTCATGGACGCCCACCTCGCTGGCAACAAGGACGTCTTGCGCGTCTTCACCCAACACAAGAAGGAGGAGCCAGGCCTCCCCACAGATGATGTCATCAAGTCAGTCTTACATGTACGTGTGTGTGTGTGTGTGTGTGTGTGTGTGTGTGTGTGTGTAGATGGGGTGCATTTCAAAGGCTATGATATAAATAGTCTATCCTCAGTGGAGATGGGAATATAGCTGATGATGACAGAATACATCCGTGTGTGTGAGTGAGAGTTGTATGAAGACCAGCTGTTGAACGTAGACTGGAGTCTTCTCTCGTAACTTAATTTTCGCTCAAGTTCATGTTTTACTGGGAGAGGCTGGAGGAACTTTCCCCTTAGAACTTGGATAGAATGAATCACAATTGATCTGTGATTGATTCAACTAAACCTCCCTGAAAGTATGGGAACTTTTCCACTTCATCCCAAAACGAAACTGTTTAGATACGAATGTGATCACTGTAGGGAGGACATGTTTCACTAGTCGTGTTGTTGACACAATATACCTTGACACGACAGGAACTGGAGAAGGCGTTGAAGGCGGTGTTCGTGGCTGCTGAGTGTGGTATGTACACGCACGAGCAGGGAGTCCGAGCCCTCTTGGAGCAGCACCAACTTCCTGGCACCGTCAGGGACCGTCGGGGTCGCTCCCTCCTGCACTGCATGGCCAGCATATCCGCCATGGACGGCCAGCCTTCATGGCAACCCCAGCACATGAAGGAGTTCTTCGCCAACCACGAGCATCACGTCAACGCTGTGGACCACTGCGGTGCGTTCATGTGTTCCTCTGGTCGTATAGATATTCCACATGGTATATCCACGCTCTGGTATACGTATAGATATACTTGATGGTATCCTGACGTTTGTGCATAAAGATATACCTGATACTGTACGTACGTTCTCGGGTATATATATTTACCTTATGGTATGTTCAGCCTTCGGTTATATAGATATACTTGATGGTATGCTACAGCTCGGGTATATACATATAACTGAAGGTATGCTGACGCTCGGGTATATAGATATACCTCATGGCATGCTGACGCTCGGATGGATAGATATACCTCATGGTGTGCTGAATTCATGTATACAGACATACCTGATGGCATACTGATGCACCAGACGGCAGACAAACGATGTTTACAAACGTTTCTCACTCTTGTTCCAGGTCGCACTGCGCTCCACGAGCTGTCGCAACACCCACGAACAGCCGACGTCCAAGACATCATATGGGACGGAAAGGAATGGATCCTTGCTGACGCCTGGCTGGCCGTGGCACGGTTCCTGACCTCCTACGGCTGTGATCCAAGGATACCCGACCACAAGGGGCGTCTGCCTCACCAGCTGGCTAGGGAGGCTCACAACCACGAACTGGCCAGTTTCCTGGAAGAGGTGAGCGGTCCACATTAAGCACGGCCTCTATTGAAATTTTGAGAGGTTAATGTAAGAGAAAAGGAGGAGTAATTACGAATTTTTAAGTGCTAGGGCACAGAGGGCAGAGAAGTTCCACAACTTCGACGTGCAGGAAAAGAAGCAGGTTTCAAAACGGCCTATACTCGAGTTGCCGATGGCCACAGAATAATCATGTAACGCAGCGGCTTGCCGAATATTGCTTTATCTAGCTAGTGGTGGGGGTACACAAGCAGCCAGCTCTCGGGAGCAAAAACCAAAGTAATACCTGTAGAAGAGGGAAAGTGAACCAACATTGCGGCGTAGGGCACGGAGGTCAAGTTTGGAAGTTAGCCTTGGAGAGTTGGTAAGTCGGGCCGCTTTTGACTCAGCTCTGTCAGGTAAGGATGCAGAGCTAGAACCACCCCAGATGTGAGAGCAGTACTCCATACAAGGACAGATCAATCCTTTGTATAATCGGAGCAACTGTTCAGAAGAAAAGAGATTTTCGACATCTAAACAGAACTTCCAGTTTTATTTCCGTACTGTGGGGTTTGTATCTTAAGACCAAGTATGTTCATAGAGTTAGAATTTAGATGGAGTTGAAGACTAAGTCGAAGGAGAGAGGAAAGTTGTTGGGAATCTTCGATAGTAGATGGGCAAAAAATGGGTCTTAAAGGCATTAAATTTAACCAGATTTCGTCAACCTCACTGAGATATCTTGTCCATGTTGTGTAGGAACGAGATGCAGATCGAGTGAGAGAAGAGGGAGAAGATTGAAAGGGTGTGGAGAATGTAGTGTTGAGTCGACAGCGTATGAGTGTATTCAATTTTCACCACGTACAGGACCGTCCGTCTCCCAGTGTCGACTGAATATAGCATTTTCGAAGTCTTTATCGCCTCCGTGACGTATCAGTCTTATCATCAACGTAAAAACAAGCAACTGTTTCCCTTTTTCACAGAATTGCAGATAACGAAACAAGGAGGGAGGACGATATAGTGATTAGTTATGTAGCCCCCCTCCCCCTTCCCTACTGAACCATTAGTGACAATGAAGAGAACCTGGAAGTTGTTGTGTTGCTGCAGAGCGGCCACCGATGATAAAGATGTCCTGAGAATAATATGGAATATATTACTTTCATCCCTGGGCTCTTGTCTGAGGGTAGATGATTGCCACAACGCGCTACCACAGCTCGGGCTCCCATACTTGAGAACGGAATTCATTACACCCTGGCCATAAAATGTTAATTTTGATTTTGGTTACTACACAAGTAATGTTTTCTATAGTGATTATCAAACAGTTATTTAGTACTTACAAGATGCCTGAAGGTACGTATATGTCTACATTTGTCTCATCACAGAAATCTATTTCTCTGGTAGAAATGTCGAGAGCTTGGGGAGGTGGACGTGGAGCAGGCAGCAGGTCAGCAGGAGGAGGTGGTGCGGGCGGCTCAGCAGGGAGACACAGCCTACTTGCGGGAACTGCTAGATGGCGGAATGCCCCTCTTACCCGCAGGAGGTGCTCGTACCCACCCACTGCTGGAGGCCATCCGACACAGCCAACGAGATGCTGCGATGCTACTATTGTGTGCCGGGGCGCCTCTGTGTAGCCCGTCAAGTGAAGGCATCACGCCCGTTAGAGGCAGCTCACACCACACGCGGGCTCCCTGCAGTCTTCCCAGCCCTCATGCGTAAGGTATGACACTCGCTGAACCTGGCAATCGAATGTTAGGGTAAAGATGAGGATGCATAAAGATGCGTACTGTTTAGTCTTGGCAGAGTAGTTTGGCTGCAAAAGAACGGAAAAGGGTGAGACGTGTTGGAAATATAATCTCTGAGGACAGTATGTTGACCTGAGTTTGTTCAAATGGTACGGACATATAGAGAGGATGAGCGAAGAGAGATTGAAAAAGAGGATCTGTATGTTGTAAGTAGAGAGACCAGAGGAGGAAAGGGATTTGAAGGATGTGGAAGGATGATTATGAAGGGGGTTTGAGGTTCTGGAGCTTGAACATTCAGGCTTGTGAGAGATTTGCGTGAGATAGAATGAATTGGACTAATGTAGTATATGGGGAGTGACGTGCTATGACTGGTCTGAGCCAAGACAAATGAAGCGGTCAAAGTTTCGGAGCACTGTAACTGACAGCAAGATAGACATATATGTTCTTTGTGTAATTCATTTATTGTTTATCCTCAGGCGTGTTGTGAGCATCTGGAAGACGAGTTACTGAACGTACCCGATGGTGATGGATCGCTGAGCGCCTTGAGGCGAGGCATCAGCGACTACATCTTGCAGGTGACGGACGTAGGCAGCAAAGCCAAGTGGATATTTACGAAGAGAGACCCGAGCGAGAGAGTGAAGGAGGCTCGCCGTCTTCTCACTCAAGCCGCTGAGCTGGGACTATCTGTGACGTGCCAGGTTCTGGGCCTGGAGGACGTCTACCTCCAGTCACTGCCAGGGGAGGACAGGCCCTTCCAGAGTGCCGTCTCGCAAAGGAACATCGACACACAGCACGTGCTCTACCGGGACTTGAAGCTGATTCCCTTCCCCTGTGACTCACTCTGCCTGGAAGCTTGGCCTCTTCGGCAGCTCGGATATCACTGGCTAAGTGAATACCATCTTCTTGAAAACCTCTGCTCCAGTGAGAGTGATGAGGACATGAAGACATCGATGCAAACATCATTAAAGGAAATGAAAGAATTTATGAACAATCATTTAGCAGAACAAGATCAGACTGGGATGCAAAAAGCCCAGTGACAAACTTTTATACCTGGTATCGAAGCATGGGCTGGTCGTACTCCTCCACACACTAGTGAACAAGTGTGCCAGCCTGGACATTAACCAAGTGGTGGAGAGATGTTCCTCATGTACGATGCTACATGTATCTGCGACACACGGCCAGATGAACGTGACGGAGTACTTGCTGCACTGTGGTGCTGACCTCGAACTGCTGACGGTGGGAGGGTTCACAGCAGCCCACCTGGCTGCTCTGGCTGGCCAGAAGAAGTCCTTCGAGTACATCTTGGCTTTTATGTCACATAAGGGACTCACAACGATGACTAAGTGCCTTATTGGACTGAGTCCATCAGAAATGATGGTCAAATATGATGAGGTTTGCAGGAACAGTAAGCTGCCATTGCTGGCTTATGAAGACGCCCTCCATATCCAGAACGAGGCAGGTGAGGACATCCAAGCTCATGAGTTGTTACGGAAAAAGGGAAAGATACTGAACATAAACCTGCCCGAGGACTTGTTACGTACTGCTTGTAAAGAGGCTGACAGCAACAAATTCTCTGTGCAGAAATGCTTAAGGAAACTGGAGGAGGAGACGGCCAACCTCTGTAAACAAATTACTGACCCCAGATTCCAAGGTAAACTCATCCTCGTTGGCTCCCCCATGGAGGGCAGCGGGAGGCTGAACTTCAGCGACGTTAGCTTCATCTATGAGGTCAGCGTCCGTGAGGCGTCCCCTGGCAGCGGCGCTGACGTTGTCTGCAGGGAGGTGGTGACCAATGACAGAAGGACAGTGGTGCCCGAGCTCATCCCACACGACTCTCAGCTCTCTGCTGCTGACACTTTCAAGAACTTCTTTGCTCACTTGGTAAAGACATTAGTGAGAACACATGAGCCTCTGGCGTCAGATATATCCCTGGCGCCGCCATTTGTCATGACCACAGCGAGCGGTGTGTATCTTCACTGGATATGGAACACTGACGGGAAGATCTTACTACTAAGGAGCCACGTTGCCCCAGTACTGCCGGCTGTGCTTTCATCTGATGACTGTGCTGACGGTTCGTCCTCAGACCCAGGCCGAGCGAGAGGCTCAGAAGGCAGCCCACGTCTGCACGTTGTTAATGTGGACAACGAGTGGCTATGTCGGCCATATATGTACGAGAGGGACGCCTTCACTGCCCTGGCCAGTAACCAGAGGAAGGTTTGGTTGGCCTGCCATTTTGTGAACCAACTTTTGCGCAAGTGCTGGTGGTCGCCTGAGGTGAGTAGTGGACGACAGTGTACCCCGTGGCACACACTCTCCCTTGGGTTTGAGGGCCTCCCCGAACGAGCCCTGAAGACACTCTTTCTGAGAGAAATGGCCGAGTCTGAGGAGTGGAGCAGCAGCCAACAGATGTTTGAACGAGTTGCCTCCGTCTACGAGCAAGCAACTCAGAGGGACATGAGGGGGAAACGGGTTCCCCAAGATAAGATTAACTCCTCCTTACCCCCACAACACTACTGCTCCGACGTGAGCGTCTCGGTGTGCGGGATCCTTCTGTACCTAGACGAACTCCGGGAGGCTCAGACTGCATTAGACAAGACACCAAAGGTTAAATTCGTCTCAATCTCTTAATGTCCTGGCAAAGGGCCAATGACCTATCAACCTTCCTATGTACATATGACAACGTTAGATCCATCACTGTGTTATATATATGGTTCAATAGGTGTTTTTTGTTTTTTTTTGACGTTGGAGGCTCCAATCACAGACAAAAGTCCACATGAAGGCCAGACCTTGATAGAATGATAGAAAGGATTGTGAAAGGGAAAAAGTAGAGACAAGGGAAAGCGTTTACGAACTCTAGAGGGAGTGATAAACCTGTCTCTTAAAATGTGTCATGAGGGTAAAGAGTTCCAAAGCTTCGAGGTGCAGGGGAGGAAACACTTCAAAACGGCCTGCCCTCGAGTTGCCAACGGCCACACAGCAATCATGTGACGCAGCAGCTTGCCAAGTACTGCATGGTCTACCAAGCTGATGTGCAGTGTTCATGTGAGTGTGTATCATTATACAGCCTTTATCAGTGAGGATGATTTTGTAAACTTAGAATCACATCCGAGATCAGAGAGCATATCTCATTTCTTGGTTTTATCGTTTTCTTTAATTTTACCACTTTCTTTCAACCAGTGACTTACGTTTGAATACTGCAGTCCTTCATATCTGCACATGAATTCAGAAAACAGAAATGAAGTCTAGATAACCAGTTATCTTCCAGTCGAAAATGTAGCAGTTTTTTGTTTTATTATCATTATCATTATCATCATCATCATCATCATTCTTTGTCATATAATCTCAGGACTCTTTCTGTAGCTTTAAGGCTGCGTTACACTCAGAAGCAGGGAATCGTTGGACTCTTTTTAGAGTTAGGAGTTCTGTGACAAGATTGTACACCGACGATACAACCTTACCGAAAGTAATTTTTCACTCAACGTAATCACAAGTAAGTGGAGTCTGGTAACGATATATATATATATATATATATATATATATATATATATATATATATATATATATATATATATATTTGGAAATCCACAAGGAAAATGATACACGAAGATCCGAGTGCTTTCTTAATTATTTTACATCTTCAGGAATTTAGAGATATTGAAAAAAATGTTAGTTTTATTTTACACACACACACACACACACACACACACACACACACACACACAGGAAGGTCAGGCGAGAAGGTCAAGTAAGAAATATGATCACCAAAGGCAAAGGACGGATGACCAAAGGCAAAAGTAGGTGGATCCAAAGCAGGTGTCAGGTCAGGGAACAGCTCATAAACTGGACATGTGAACGATTCTTTTTATAATGAAAGAGTCTGATTCATATATGACTAGACTGATACTGACATGATTATGAAAGCTATGTTAATAATGCTAGATTCCATGATATTTCTCCTCACAGTTGAAAGACAAGATGCAATTTTCTGAGCGTTGCTGTAGTCATTAGGGTGACTGAAATCTCGCATCATGCAGGAATAAAGCAACTGGTTCTTGTCCAACATGAACACTAAACTGGTGCCGCTTTATTCTTAAAATTATCTATTTTCCACTTTCTCCAAAGTAAACTATATTGCATTCCTTGTATGGTATCTGGTAAACGACCAACTGAACCTTCAGGCGAATTTTTACGAACAATTTCCCTCGCTGTCTTGTTGTCCTTAATGTTGATATCAAATTCCCTAAGTAGTCGAGGTAGTCTCGGGAAGGTGTTGTGATATGATGGCTCAAGCAAATCTGTCTGTAAAGGTCATGGATCCTTCAAGGATGATGCGTTTTCATAAGTTTCCCCATCAAGAAATCGTAGACTTCCGTTGAGGTGCGCACAAACTCACATTGAGGTCAACTGGGATTGTTCTACTCTGTAGGTTTTCTAAGAATGCTGAACTTAAACTAGTTCTTATGTCTGTGCACTGTGACATCCTAAAAAGGCAAGGTACCCTCTTTCTTCATCTTCATTGATGTATTTTGTAGAATTATTAGATTACTATGTCAAGGGAGAAAATCGTCTGATTCTTCATGATTCGGCCATATGCAAATTACGTTGTCTATATAACAGACTCAGTGGTTATGACGCTGGGAAGAAGTTTAACTTCGGAGAAGTTCATATAGAGATCATCCACCATTGTATGATTAATTTGTGTTGGTGTCCCCGGCAAATTTATTGTGCACCCCATGTTCATCCTGTGAGCGGTAGCGCAAAAGGATTACAAGGGGTCACCAAGGGTCTTAGTCAGACCCCAGTGGGTTGATATTACATAAGATGTTACAATTCGTATTTCAGTACATACATTACATAGTTTCATATTACATAAGATGTTACAATTCGTATTTCTGTACATACATTACATAGTTTCATATTACATAAGATGTTACAATTCGTATTTCAGTACATACATTACATAGTTTCATATTACATAAGATGTTACAATTCGTATTTCAGTACATACATTACACAGTTTCATATTACATAAGATGTTACAAACTTTTCATTTCACATGGATAACACCTCCAGTTAGGCCAAAGCGCCTATAGCACCTATAGCCTAGCCTTAATCTCACAGTTACATCATCATGTAATCTGCTGATCTTATTACCTTCTCCAGATACATGTTGTACTTGACACATCTCACTGTGATGGAAACTATTTCTACTTATGCTTATCTGAACTCGTCTTCGTGCTTCAAAGAGGTCAGTTAGTCCCTTGCTAATTACAGTTTTGAGGCTTTTAATTGACAACCCAATGTTGCTTTCAACATCACCTTTATTAAGAGTAAGTTGGCTAAAGCATCAGCTTTGTCATGCTCACGGAGGCCTATATGAAAGGGAATCCAATAACAATTTCATTTGAATCCCTTGAGCAATAATGTCTTGAGTATTTGTGTTTGGCTTCAAAGACCAGCATGTTACATTCTATCTCATGGTGTTAAGTGCAAGTAGTGAATATATAAAGAGTCAGAGATAACTGAACTAACTGTGGTAGTGATTTCTACCTGCTCAAAGGAACGATAACTATGGCGAAACAATTCAGTTTGTAGAGTAGATGCTCAGTTGTTTATTCTGACATTTTCCTTTAATCTTTTACCACTGGGCTTAATCACAATGGCAGCACTGCCTGCCTCCCCAGTGGCAGAGTCGCGAGAACCGTCAGTACAGATGATGCACTGGGCTATGTTATTGTCAGTCTGGAGTTTCTGTATATGTTCAAGAGCGCTGATCTTGGCGAAGTGTTGAAGGTGAAGATTATATGTAGTGTAGAAAAGGCATTTCCCATCGCCATACTGAATATATGTTGAAAGTATACATTATTGAACACAGACTTGTAGTTCTTGATGCAGACTTTCATTAGTTCCATAATGGTAGCCGGAGATAAGGGATGGGTGTGCCTACCAAGTTCTTCAGATAATACCCAAAGCCATCCACTGGAGCATTAGTGAAGAGTGACTCCACGTCAAAACTTACAAGCTTACAGTTGAAGTTTACCTGTGTGTTATTTGATTTATATTCAAGATTCTCGTTATGTCGCATGTTTGACTGGGAGTTTGTAACAACCAGTGGGTTTAACAAAGCCACAAACTTTGAACGTGTATGTAACTGACCTAACTGAACTGATAATTGGTCTTGCTAGATTGTTAGGTTTGTATGTCTTGAATAGACCGTAAGTATACGGGAGTGAAAGAGGAGTTGTATACTTTATTTAATAGAAACATCATTACATTTGAGTAGATGTTTCACCTTTTGATTGCAATTACTGTTGACAGTCTCCAGAGGATGTGTTCTTAATTTCGTGCAAGATCTAAGTGAGGTGTGGAGAGGTGGGTGGGCTAGCGCTGATGACGGGGGAGGAATATAGGAACATATCAGGTCCGATCATTTTGTCACGTCTGAAATGTCATAACTTATGTTAACGTTGCCATCATCTTTGCGCGAGATGAAACACTCTTACAAACTCCTTCCAGAGCACAGTCTTAGTTTGTAATGGGGGAAGTGTTTAAACAATCTGTATAGTGAACACAAGGGTGTTTGTGGTGGTATGGTATGGTGATCACAAGGGTGTTTTTGGTGGTGTTATACAGTGATCACAAGGGTGTTTGTGGTAGTACGATGTGGTGATCACAAGGGTGTTTATGGTGGTATAATACAGTCATCACAAGGGTATTTGTGGTGGTATATGGCGATCGCAAGGGTGTTTGTGGTGGCATAATACAGTGATCACAAGGGTGTTTGTGGTGGTATGATATGGTGATCACAAGGGTGTTTGAGGTGGCATAACACAGTGATCACAAGGGTGTTTGAGGTGGCATAACACAGTGATCACAAGGGTGTTTGTGGTGGCACAATACAGTGATCACAAGGGTGTTTGTGGTTGCACAATACAGTGATCACAAGGGTGTTTATGGTGGTTTATACCATGATGACCGTTTTCGATGCCGTATTCATGCTGGCTAATGCATATCTATATTTCCCACTCTGACGTAACTTCTTTGACAACTTCTATCAGGAATACTGAACACACTACCTGCCACAGCCTCAGGGCAGTGTTCGATGTGGTCGCTTTTAGCTGTTGTATTGTTGTACATTAGCTACTTGGACGTCAGGTTTTCTGGCTGCTGGAACAATGTCTGTAGAATTTTCAGTGGAATGGTAAAGACACGCAAGCGCCTGAAGTCTACCTGTGCTGTGTATTATTGTTAAATCTATTTGACTAAATCTTTAACGATACATAAGAATGGTATAAATCAAAGAGCATAGAGAATATGGCTCTTGATATAAATGTTTGACTTAAGTATTCTTCTTATCATTTTTTTCATGCATATTCGCCATTTTCCGCGTTGGCGAAGTAGAGTCAAGAACAGAGGACTGAACCTTAGAGAGAAAACTCCTCACTTGGCCCCCTTCTCTGTTCCTTCTTTTGGAAATTAAAAACGGAAGGGGGGGATTTCCAGCCCCCCGCTCTCTCCCCTTTTAGTCGCCTTCTACGACACGCAGGGAATAAGTGGGAAGCATTTTCTCCCCTATCCCCTGGGATAAATCATTATCATAACAATTGCTGTTATCATTATTATTGTCATTATTATTATCATTATTATTATGATGATGATGATAATTTAGCAGGTAAATAGCTGGAAACATTAGCTACCTAAGGAGATCATTCTTTTTTGACAAAGATAGGATTTGTAGTGACCCAAGGTCACCTATATGACGGCGCCATTGACTGAGTGACAACCTGTGACCTCACCTGACCTAATCATCCCCGGAAGACTGTGTTTGGTGGCCCATCCTACACATCTGCACCTACGGTATTGATCCCTGACACCCACACTCGATGTCGGCCGTAGGTGATCAAAAGCTGCTTCTGTAATTATAGACGATTTGAAACTTTCCATAAGAAGCGTCGCTCTTACGGACTTAACCTGAAGTTCACCAGCATGGAGAAAGGTCAGAAGCTTGCGACATTCGGCTTCAACGTTTCGAATTCCCTTTAGGAATAGCTACCCCTCACAGACCTGACTTCATCGCCTCTTAAGTACCCGGGCGTCACGGCAGCAAGTCAGCCAGGCAGTTGACTCGTCACTAGACAAGTTTACCACTCCGGTACCTCAAGTCTTGGCGATGTGACACCAGACTCAAGCCACCCTTGGGGCGTCTCCTCCGTCAGTAGATGTCCCAACGTGACTTCTAACGTTTCATTTTCCCGGTAGGTCTCATTGTGGTGCCTCATCTCCGACATACACCTTCGGCAGGAATTGCCTCCGCCCGTCACGAGCAGCAGCTATAACAGCAAGGGAACTACGGCCACGCTCGCGGCACTCCTGCATCCCTAGCGCCTCTTCAGGAGCCTCCTGCAACCCAAGCACCACCCCACCTCCTCCTACAGGAGCTCCACGTTGACTCAGCAGCCTCGTACTTCCCCCAAGTGTTCATCTGACGCCTCGTACCATCACCAGCATCACAGGACCTCTGCCAAGCCTGTCTCATGTACCTTACTTGATCTCTGCTTCAGCATGATCCTGCACCTCCAGCAGCCCATTGCCCTCTGTTACCTCACCTGGTATATTCTAATAAATCATCGTTGTTGTTGTTTAACGTGTTTCCGTCCCCCGATTTCAGTTTTACCCATCCAATTATTCCGACCAGAACACCCACTAATTATTTCAAAGAATACGCTCGTCATTGTATCTTGAAAATAGACCTACTTATCCAAATCTTGTTGGGTGAAGTCCAGATTAGATGTGGTCAGCTATGAGGACACACACACACACGCGCTGTATGCAACTGTTGTCAAGTGGTGGAGCATATGGTCGTAACTGAATGGCCATGATAAGTGATGATTCTGTATAACATATCAAGATATTTACACTCATTTTTTTAGAATGTTTACGGTAGTTCAGTTGTGTTGTTTGTCGTCCATAAAACTGTATGATATCTCGTTTACTGTACAAATATTGTTATCATTTTTCACAATGGTGCTTGTGTTGTAACAGCTGACACAGAGGTGGACCACAAGATTTTCAGATGAGCTATACTGAGCCATCAATTAGGCTGGGAGCCACCGTATTATTCATAGGGAAATACTCTCTCTCTCTCTCTCTCTCTCTCTCTCTCTCTCTCTCTCTCTCTCTCTCTCTCTCTCTCTCTCTCTCTCTTCAGGTATTTTGTTGTCTCTCTCAGCATCACTGTTTCGCATACAATGGACAATGGCAGTGCTTGCAACATTTTTTTTTTTTTTTGTCATCCCCTCTACTTTTCTTTACCACTTTTCATATTTGGGGTCTTTCAACCACTCTCTTCTGAAATGTTGAGTATATCTCTTACTCGCTCTTGTGTTCGTTAAATGTAATAGCCTACACACACACACACACACACACACACACACACACACACAACCAGCAGTGTTACTGTCCTTCATGGCCCGCGGATGGTTCTGTCACCACCGAGAGCTCGACTGAACCTGAACTGAACGGGAAACTTGAGGAACCTGTTCATAAAAATTTCGAACATATTCATTTTCATGAAAATGATTACGTGCAATATTTGTATTGTTGTCCTTGTTATCTTAATAGGTTTCGATTAAACTTCCCAAATCACATTAACATATTTCAATGTTTGAATTTCCTCATATATTGAAATAACACAAGTTTGGCGCTTAATACAAAAAAGGCTACGAAAAACGCGCTAAGGTGCTGAACATGGAATTTAGGCGCTAGGTCTAACTCCAAAAGCACTCAGTTGGCAACTTTGGGACACCATCTTCTGACGTCAAGGTAATTGTGATGCCATAAACATTTCCGTCGTGTATGTGGCCCATAACAATGTACATCTGTTTACGAAAACCAATGCAGTTTTTCTAGTTTAGTGTTTTTTAAATGATTACAGATATCGAAGATATTTATGGTTTAACTCATTTTTTATTCTTGTGTACATGTGTACATGTGTAAGCGCACACACACACACACACACACACACACACACATAGTACATCCGCTCAAGGGCCATTTGTTAGGTCTGTAGTGTTTAACGTTATGTTAAACGACAAAAAAATCTTACCAGAATATTGCAACGGTCGGTAAAATCTAACTCGGAAAATAATGATAGAATGAGAGGGCGAAATGGCAACATCCGACACGGACCAGTGTTCCCAGACCAACGTGTCAAATAACCATTGCGACGAAGCGTTTGTTTAGGTTTGTGGAATTATGTCTACGTTTGGAAATGTCATCTAAGAATACAAGTACATGATGAAGTGGAAATAATTTTTCAGCTCCGATAAAAGGGTGATGATTTCATGACGACCAACGTAACATTGAATTGGACGGATTAGGATGGCTAGGTTGACGAGCCAATACGAGCTCTACCATACTTCATGACTTGAATTCACCACCGGAATACGCACACACCACAAACAGTTGCGCGACCGGAATCACTTATCTGGAGACACCCTACAATGCAACCCTTTGAAAACACCCTGAATACGACTTTATGAACCTTGAGCGAGCACTACAGCACGACGGTAACGACGGTAAAGCCTAGAACGCAATACGTTACGATCCCCGGGTATTGTAAGGTCGCCTCTGGCCGACAAACGGCACCATCGGGCTGGCTGTGGCAATGGCCAGCAGACGACACAAAACTAGATAGATGTATGTTTTCTGGTACCATAATAACGTAAGAACAGAATATCTATATAATGGCAGAAGAAATTCCAGAACAAGAAGAGAAATTGCTACTTGAAGTCAGGCCAGAGAAGGGTCCGGAGGGGTACTTGAGGTAATGATTCCCCAAGCAACAGAGTTGTGGACTCGTCGAACATGCGAAGCCAGAAAGAGAATGAGATCACTAATGAAAATATTCCACAGCCTGTATGGATGACACACAACAGGTTGTAGTGAAGTAGTCGTTAACAGTAATCTCGACTTATGAAACTAAATTTGGTGGGGTTTTTTTGTGGTTATTGTACCTTTTTACACAACAGTTTTAAGATCTAACGCTGTTTTGTATTCACTCTAAACCCTAATCATTATCTAGCTCAGAACGTTACATACAAACTGATGTATGTAATGTACCGATTGACAGGTCACATAATCCCTTATGCAGATTTGTTCAAGCGACATTTCTAGAAAAGTCGTGGCGTAAGAAGCATAATGATAATGAAACAAATCTAATAAAGATTAACGCATGGAGAGTTTTCGATAATGATTTATCAATAATTCTAAAATATTTTTTTTTATAATTACTGATGCCCTGTTACACGAATCTGAAAGAAAAGGTATAATCAAAAACATTAGTTCCCTAAGCCGACAGACAGGGAATCATTACGATGACTCTAGACTTTTTTTTAAAACACACACCAGACATATGACGTCACTTACATATTCAAACTAACCATAGAGCAAAAGTGTTAATCAAAAGAGGAACCTGTACAAATGTCACAGTTGTTCAGTAAATGCTAGAATTATGCTATCGTACGTTACGGTGTGCTGGTATCATCTGCATGTAATTGCCTATTTTCGCTGTACGAGGAAAAAGTATTACAACTTAAATTTATGTATTCTTTCTACATTAACCATGTCCTCAGTCATTCTAGTCTATTCGGCCACCATTCTTATACTATAAAAGTACTTCTTTACATTTTGTTTTAACTAGTTCCTTGCTTAAACATTAATTTCTCTGGTTGCTGAATAATCTTTCATCATTTACGTCATGGTCTGTTTTGGTTGGATA
This sequence comes from Panulirus ornatus, assembly GCF_036320965.1. Lineage (NCBI taxonomy): Eukaryota > Metazoa > Arthropoda > Malacostraca > Decapoda > Palinuridae > Panulirus > Panulirus ornatus. The sequence goes on along the minus strand of NC_092230.1, from coordinate 25,627,079 downwards.
TGATAGCGGAGTGGCAATTCTAGCAGAAAACTTTATAAGCACTTTGAACATATCTAAATTTAGAGAGTATTACTTTGCATCAAGTTAACCAAGACAATTTCCTTACTGTAAAGATGATAAGCGACGCGCGTTAACTTGGCAACTCTGTGACCGGTTCAGTTAGGATTAATTGTTGATCATAACAGGGACAGCACTCGGGCCTAATACACAGACTTCTGCACTGTCTGATATAGGTTGGCATTGCTTCAGATCTACCACTATGTGGTTTAAGACATACAGAGCTGCGGTCAATGTTTTGATTGTGCGCACTACCATGCCAACTTGGAGTAGAGTGTGGTGGCGGGGCCTGGCAGCCGTGAAACATCCAGCAGGCAGGGAGGAGGTGTGGGTAACGGCCACTCCTCGGGTGTGCCTCCATGACGTTCCCACTACACTACAGGCGGGAGGCCTTCAACCCAACACTCCCGTAACGTTCTTCGCTCACCTCACCGATGAGAAAGGGAGATTAGTAAGTGGCAATATTTCACGACGAAATTACACCAAGTGCTTGAGGAAATAATCACAGTACTAGACTGTGAACCATTTTTAACATTATCATTGGTAGACTGTTGATTAACCTCCACCATAGTATATGTACCAGACTTAAATGTTGAACTGCTACTTTTTATAAAATTTCCGCTGTGTATTGTACGCATGTTCTCCATGTATTTTTTTAAGCCTTTCACTACAGATGAGATATTAATCACAAAATTATCATTATCTTTTATATTTGATCGCTGTTTCTCGTGTTAGTGAGGTAGCGCGAAGAAACTGACGAAGAAAGACACATGCACTCATACACATGTATATATAGATACGCACATAAACGTACATATACGCATATATACATACATATACATAAATATAGTATGTACATATTCATACTTCCTTGCCTTCATCCGCCGCCTTGCTGCATATCATCTTCCGCAAGGCTTTCACCATTTCTTCCCATTTTTACCAAACCACTCTCCATTACTCTCACTTCACATACCACCTCTACCAAAACACCCTACACCTGCCACTCTGTCATCAAACACATTTAGCAACCCTTCAAAATACTCTCCACCTCCTCACTTCCACTACCTGTTATCACTTCCCCTTTCGCCCCTTTCACCGAAGTTCCCATTCATTCTCTTCCCTTTAGCATGTTATTTGCCTCCTTCCAAAACATTTTCTCTCCTAAAGTTTAACGTTACTCTCTCACCCAACTGTAATTTGCCCTGCACTTTCTCTTTATATCATACCGCTTTCTCTTATACATTCCCCAATCATTTGCATTCCTTCTTTTGTAAGGACCGCCCAAACGCCTCTCTATTCTCTTTCACTAGTGACTTAACTTCATCCCACCACTCACTACCCTTTCTGCTCTGCCCTCCTCCCACCTTTCGCATGCATCTCTTGCACATGCCATCACTGCTTCCCTGAATACCTCCCATTCTTCACCAACTTCCCTCACTTCATTTGCTCTCACCCTTTGTCATTCTACACACAGTTTCTCCTGGCATTTCTTCACTCAAGTCCGCTGTCCACGTTCACATACTCACCACTCTCTTCTCCCCAACATTGTCTCCTCTTTTTCGAAAACCTCCACAAATTTTAACCCTCACCTCCACAAGATAGTGATGAGACACTCCGCCAGATAATTCTCTCAGCACCTTTACATCCAAAAGTATCTCTTTTACGCGCCTATCAATTAATATCTAATCTGATAATGCCCGTTGACCATTTCTCTTACTCCCAAACTCACCACTCTCTCACCCAACTGTAATTTGCCCTCTTTTTTAACCCCTGCACCTTTCTCTTTATATCATACCGCTTTCTCTTATACATTCCCCAATCATTTGCATTCCTTCTTTTGTAAGGACCGCCCAAACGCCTCTCTATTCTCTTTCACTAGTGACTTAACTTCATCCCACCACTCACTACCCTTTCTGCTCTGCCCTCCTCCCACCTTTCGCATGCATCTCTTGCACATGCCATCACTGCTTCCCTGAATACCTCCCATTCTTCACCAACTTCCCTCACTTCATTTGCTCTCACCCTTTGTCATTCTACACACAGTTTCTCCTGGCATTTCTTCACTCAAGTCCGCTGTCCTCGTTCACATACTCACCACTCTCTTCTCCCCAACATTGTCTCCTCTTTTTCGAAAACCTCCACAAATTTTAACCCTCACCTCCACAAGATAGTGATGAGACACTCCGCCAGATAATTCTCTCAGCACCTTTACATCCAAAAGTCTCTCTTTTACGCGCCTATCAATTAATATCTAATCTGATAATGCCCGTTGACCATTTCTCTTACTCACATACGTATACTTGTGTATATCTCTTTTTAAACAAGGTATTCCCAATCACCAGTTTTTTTTTTTTTTTTTCAGCACAACTCTACAAGCTCATCAACATTGTTACCCAAATCAGTCTAGAATTTACTTCCTTACACTCACACACTCCCACAACTCCTGTTTCAGGCGAAGTGCTACTCCTTCCTTAACTCTTGTCCTCTCACCAACCCCTGACTTTGCTCCCAAGACGTTTCCAAACCAATCTTCCCCTTACCTTTTACTTTCGTATTACTCAGAGCCAGAACACTGAGATTACTTTCCTCAAACATACTACCTATCTCTCCTCTCTTTCCATCTTGTTTACATCCACACACATTCAGACACCCCAGCCTGAGCCTTCGAGGAGGCTCAGCACTCACCGGTTGACTCCTTGTGTTTCCTCCTTTAGAAATTGAAATACAAGGGGAAGGTTTCTAGAAACCTCCCCCGCTCCCGCTCTCTTTAGTCGCCTTCTACGACATTATTGTCATTATTATTATTATTAGGAGTAGTAGTAGTATTACTACTACGATTAGTATTGTTGTAATTATTGTTGGTGTTGTTGCTGTTGTTATATGTAAGTAGTGATGTCTTGAATATCTATCCGCCAACTAACGGAAAGCTACATAAGCCCATGCTTAATTTCAGTATGGAGCTGCAGGTGGTAGCAGTAATACTCTGTTGCAAGTAATGATCGGTAGCAGTAAGACTCTGCTGCAAGTGATGATCATAAATGGCGGACGGAAAAGGCAACAAAATGATCTGTCTGTTATATTACTAATGTCCCAGAACCTTTGTAAAGGCTACTGTAGCCAAAGACTGCTCTGCTTCCAGTAGTGGGAAAATGTGGATTGAAAAGTTCTTTGATGAGACTATACTCCCAGTAATACAGCCTCGCCAAAGGTGACTTTTTACATGCGGCGTAAGCCTAATGCAGGCAGAGCCTGGTAACGTCTATATATTATTGTTTTATACTGATTACGGTTTCCCACGTTAGCGAGGTAGCCCCAGGAAAAAGAAGAAAGACGCATCCGCTCCCATACACATATATATGCATACCTACGCCACCACCGCGTATTCCTTGGAGCCCGCTCGGACTCGCCTGCATGGCTCCCGGACCCACCGGCGCCAAGTCACCCGCTCCGCTAGTTTTGTGCAGTCTGGGCCATCTACAAACACTTGGTGTGTATACCACCCACAAACCTGGCAATGGAATTGTATCTCATCTGCGATTCCAAGTCCATCATCCTCACGTCGGTTCCCAACATCTTTGCCCTCACCGAACTTGCCTTCCTCCCTCATCTCACTTTGGTTACCCAACAGTAGAACAAGGCCGCGGTCGGAAACACTTCCATTCCCTCACACAGTAAAACCGCAACCTCCCAATCTTCGCTGACGTCGTCAGTTATTGTGTGGATTTAGAGAGTGCGATACGTGACTAAGAGGACTTCCACACTGAACACACGCCAGGCTCTGTGCACGACGCCCGTGCTGCATGCAACACGCCTCCCACGCCTCGACGTTCCACCCTGGAACGTGTCACTGGCAGCAGCTGGTCTTCGCCCAGCCCCCATCATGGCCTCACGACCATGTAGCAGTCGATTACTTCGACTATGTTGGCAACTGTCACATCTTCCACCACCTTCCGGGTCGCTCTAAAGCCCATCACCTTATCTCTTCTTGCAGATCTATATATTCCTGCATCACAGCGCCCCGTGGGAACTGGCATTTGATGGTGGCCGTTTATTCGTTAGTAAGGAGTTTCCATACTTCCTTGACCGCTGGCGTGTCTCCCACCACCTCAGCTCTGCGCGCTATCCACAGTCCAACGGCCGGGTTGAACTGGTGTTGAAGGCAGCGAGACGCATCATTGCCGAGTACTCGGTTCGAGACGGGTTTGTGGACACTGACGCAGTACCCCGAGACGTCCTACAGTACCGGAAGCCACTACTTTCACACATCGAGAAGTCTCCGGCACAGCTACTATTCGAACGCGTCCTTCGTGATCAATATCCCGACCAACCCACAACACTTGCACCTCCACCCTGAGTGGCTCCACTTCGCCAAGGAACGTGAGGCTGCTTTTGCCCGTCGGCGCTGCCCTCCTTCGCCGCCACGATGCCACCTCCACAGCCGTCCCTCCCCTGCGACTTGGTGACGGCGCTGCCGTGCAGAACCAACACATGATTCACCCTCGACGCTGGGACCTGATAGGCACGGTGGTGGAGGTCGGCCTACATCGGCAATATACCGTACGCCTTGATGGATCCAGTCGTGTCGCAACCCGCAACCGCAACCGTCGTTTCCTATGATTTCTCCACACATCCTCTCGATCTCCCGACACCGCCCAAGACTCGCCAGCGGCTTCCGTGGACACCGGGAGGAGGGAGATGATATAGAAAGTAGGCCACAAGAGAAAACGGAGCTACACTACCACATACAGCAGTATGCACACTTGAACGTGTGTGCACACTCGAAGGAACCAAAACACGCGCAACATTGGATACAGGGACCAATCACTGCGCGTCGTGGGAATGACGTCTCACCAGTTTAATCCACGCCACGATCCTGAGTGGGCGGGATCATCGTAGTTCGTGGTATCTTACTGCACGTTACTCGTGATTGATCTTTGCACCACGGATAATTCCCGCAAGCACAGACATGTGGTTCCCTGGTACTTTGAACTTTGTTTATTTTTCCAGCGACTTTATACGTATATACTTTTTTCTAATATTAGCTGAGACGGCACTGGCAACTGAGGCCCTAATCAAGGCCATCACATTAACTATATATATATATATATATATATATATATATATATATATATATATATATATATATATATATATATATATATCCTACACTTTTTGTCGACCAACCCTAGGGGAGAAAAACAGCTGTGTTGACTGTGGACTGCTACAGCTGGGATTCGAACCCATACGGTCGACTGCGGGCGGCCCGTGAATGCGTCATGCCAGGAACGCTAACCGCTACACCACGGAAGTCCATATATATTGAAATTATTATTATTATACTTGATCGCCGTTTCCCGCATCAGCAAAGTATCAGCGAGGTAGTGCCAGGAAATGAAGAACGGCTCATCCACTCACACACACACACACACACACACACATATATATATATATATATATATATATATATATATATATATATATATATATATATATATATATATATATATATATTTTATTTGCTTTGTCGCTGTCTCCCGCGTTTGCGAGGTAGCGCAAGGAAACAGACGAAAGAAATGGCCCAACCCACCTCCATACACATGTATATGCATGCACGTCCACACACGCAAATATACATACCCATACATCTCAATGTACTCATATATACACACACACAGACACATACATATATACACATGCACACAATTCACACTGTCTGCCTTTATTCATTTCCATCGCCACCTCGCCACACATGGAATAACATCCCCCTCCCCCGCCATGTGTGCGAGGTAGCGCTAGGAAAAGACAACAAAGGCCCCATTCGTTCACACTCAGTCTCTAGCTGTCATGCAATAATGCCCGAAACCACAGCTCCCTTTCCACATCCAGGCCCCACAGAACTTTCCATGGTTTACCCCAGACGCTTTACATGCCCTGATTCAATCCATTGACAGCACGTCGACCCCGGTATACCACATCGTTCCAATTCACTCTTTTCCTTGACCGCCTTTCACCCTCCTGCATGTTCAGGCCCCGATCACTCAAAATCTTTTTCACTCCATCTTTCCACCTCCAATTTGGTCTCCCACTTCTCGTTCCCTCCACCTCCGACACATATATCCTCTTGGTCAATCTTTCCTCACTCATTCTCTCCATGTGCCCAAACCATTTCAAAAAACCCTCTTCTGCTCTCTCAACCACGCTCTTTTTATTTCCACACATTTCTCTAACCCTTACATTACTTACTCGATCAAACCACCTCACACCACATATTGTCCTCAAACATCTCATTTCCAGCACATCCACCCTCCTGCGCACAACTCTATCCATAGCCCACGTCTCGCAACCATACAACATTGTTGGAACCACTCTTCCTTCAAACATACCCATTTTCGCTTTCGGAGATAATGTTCTCGACTTCCACACATTCTTCAAGGCTCCCAGGATTTTCGCCTCCTCCCCCACCCTATGATTCACTTCCGCTTCCATGGTTCCATCCGCTGCCAGATCCATTCTCAGATATCTAAAACACTTTACTCCCTCCAGTTTTTCACCATTCAAACTTACCTCCTAATTGACTTGACCCTCAACCCTACTGTACCTAATAACCTTGCTCTTATTCACATTTACTCTTAATTTCTTCTTTCACACACTTTACCAAACTCAGTCACCAGCTTCTGCAGTTTCTCACATGAATCAGCCACCAGCGCTGTATCATCAGCAAACAACAACTGACTCACTTCCCAAGCTCTCTCATCCCCAACAGACTTCATACTTGCCCCTCTTTCCAAAACTCTTACATTCATCTCCCTAACAACCCCATCCATGAACAAATTAAACAACGATGGAGACATCACACACCCCTGCCGCAAACCTACATTCACTGAGAACCAATCACACTCCTCTCTTCCTACACGTACACATGCCTTACATCCTCGATAAAAACTTTTCACTGCTTCTAACAACTTGCCTCCCACACCATATATTCTTAATACCTTCCACAGAGCATCTCTATCAACACTATCATATGCCTTCTCCAGATCCATAAATGCTACATACAAATCCATTTGCTTTTCTAAGTATTTCTCACATACATTCTTCAAAGCAAACACCTGATCCACACATCCTCTACCACTTCTGAAACCACACTGCTCTTCCCCAATCTGATGCTCTGTACATGCCTTCACCCTCTCAATCAATACCCTCCCATATAATTTACCAATGATACTCAACAACTTATACCTCTGTAATTTGAGCACTCACTCTTATCCACTTTGCCTTTGTACAATGGCACTATGCACGCATTCCGCCATTCCTCAGGCACCTCACCATGAGTCATACATACATTAAATAACCTTACCAGCCAGTCAACAATACAGTCACCCCCTTTTTTAATAGATTCCACTGCAATACCATCCAAACCTGCTGACTTGCCGGCTTTCATCTTCCACAAAGCTTTTACTACCTCTTCCCTGTTTACCTAATCCTTTTCCCTAACCCTCTCACTTTGCACACCACCTCGACCAAAACACTCTATATCTGCCACTCTATCATCAAACGCATTCAACAAACCTTCAAAATACTCACTCCATCTTCTCACATCACCACTACTTGTTATCATCTCCCCATTAGCGCCCTTCACTGAAGTTCCCATTTGCTCCCTTGTCTTACGCACTTTATTTACCTCCTTCCAGAACATCTTTTTATTCTCCCTAAAATTTAATGATACTCTCTCACCCCAACTCTCATTTGCCCTCTTTTTCACCTCTTGCACCTTTCTCTTGACCTCCTGATTCTTTCTTTTATACATCTCCCACTCATTTGCATTTTTTTCCTGCAAAAATCGTCCAAATGCCTCTCTCTTCTCTTTCAATAATAATCTTCCTTCTTCATCCCACCACTCACTACCCTTTCTAATCAATCCACCTCCCACGCTTCTCATGCCACAAGCATCTTTTGCGCAAGCCATCACTGCTTCCGTAAATACGTCCCTTTCCTCCCCCACTCCCCTTACCTCCTTTGTTCTCATCTTTTTCCATTCTGTACTCAGTCTCTCCTGGTACTTCCTCACACAAGTCTCCTTCCCAAGCTCACTTACTCTCACCACCCTCTTCACCCGAACATTCTCTCTTCTTTTCTGAAAACCCATACAAATCTTCACCTTCGCCTCCACAAGATAATGATCAGACATCCCTCCAGTGGCACCTCTCAGCACATTAACATCCAAAACTCTCTCTTTCGCGCGCCTGTCAATTAACACGTAATCCAATAACGCTCTCTGGCCATCTCTCCTACTTACATACGTATACTTATGTATATCTCGCTTTTTAAACCAGGTATTCCCAATCACCGGTCCCTTTTCAGCACATAAATCTACAAGCTCTTCACCATTTCCATTTACAACACTGAACACCCCATGTATACCAATTATTCCCTCAACTGCCACATTACTCACCTTTGCATTCAAATCACCCATCACTATAACCCGGTCTTGTGCATCAAAACCACTAACACACTCATTCATATATATATATATATATATATATATATATATATATATATATATATATATATATATATATATATATATATCATTGACGTGCTGTCATTGGATTAAACCAGGGCTTGCGAAGCGTCTGGGGTAAACCATGGAAAGTTTTGTGGGGCCTGGATGAGGAAAGGGAGCTGTGGTTTCGGTGCATTACACATGACAGCTAGAGTCTGAGTGCGGACGAATGTGGCCTTTGTTGTCCTTTCCTAGCGCTACCTCGCGCGCACGCGGGGGGAGCGGGGTGTCATTTCATGTGTGGTGGGGTGGCGGTGGGAATGGATGAAGGCAGTATGTATGAATATGTGCATGTGTATATATGTATATTTCAGTGTATGTATACGTTGAAATGTATAGGTATCTATAAGTGCGTGTGTGAGCGTTTATGTGTATACATGTGTATGTGGGTGGATTGGGCCATTCTTTCGTGTGTTTCCTTGCCCTACCTCGCTAACGCGTGAGACAGCGGCAAAGTATGATAAATTTGATATATATATATATATATATATATATATATATATATATATATATATATATATATATATATATATATATATATATTGGAAAGGATCACAATTTTGCGCATGATCAAGATATTTCTGAGTCCGCGGGGAAAATGAAACACGATATGTTCCCAAGTGCACTTTCGTGTAATAATCACATTGTCAGGGAAGGCACAAGAAAGAAATATAAGTCAGTTGATATACATCAAAGAGACGAAGCTAGGACGCCATTTGGTAAACATGCGAATGTCCAAGACAGACAACGAGCGTTCATAAACTTATCATTTTACAAATTTTATCAACAATAAAGTTATCTAATTTGTATAGACCATCACTAATATTAAGATTATAATTCTTTGTGTATTTGATAATAGAAGATTCAATGATGTTTCTCGTGGTAATAGAGTTAGATTTAATTACTAAGATGGCATTGCTCCAGTCAATACAATGATCATAGTTTTTAACGTGATTAGATAAGGCATTTGATTCTTGTCCCGTTCATATACTATATTTATGTTGCTTAAGTCTAACACAAAGATCCTTGCCAGTCTGCCCAACATAAAACTTATCACAATTTCTACATTGCACTTTATAGATGCATCCAGAATTTTCTGGTAAACTCCTGATTAAGATATTCTTTATAGTATTATTGTTGCTGAAGGCAACATTTACATTAAAGGATTTAAGCAACATGGGAAGTAAAGTAAAATTATTATTAAAAGGGAGAGCTAAAAGATTCTAGGTGTCAATGGGAGGTTTGAGCTCAACTCTATAAAATGATTTCTTTGCTAACTTCAGGGATTTATTAGTGAAAGATCTATATGTATATATATTATTTATTTATTTATTTTGCTTTGTCGCTGTCTCCCGCGTTAGCGAGGTAGCGCAAGGAAACAGACGAAACAATGGCCCAACCCACCCACATACACTTGTATATACATACACGTCCACACACGCAAATATACATACCTATACATCTCAATGTACACATATATATACACACACAGACATATACATATATACACATGTACATAATTCATACTGTCTGCCTTTATTTATTCCTATCGCCACCTCGCCACACATGGAATAACAACCATCTCCCCCCCTCATGTGTGCGAGGTAGCGCTAGGAAAAGACAACAAAGACCCCATTCGTTCACACTCAGTCTCTAGCTGTCATGTAATAATGCACCGAAACAACAGCTCCCTTTCCACATCCAGGCCCCACAGAACGTTCCATGGTTTACCCCGGACGCTTCACATGCCCTGGTTCAATCCATTGATAGCACAGCGACCCCGGTATACCACATCGTTCCAATTCACTCTATTCCATGCACGCCTTTCACCCTCCTGCATGTTCAGGCCCCGATCACTCAAAATCTTTTTCACTCCATCTTTCCACCTCCAATTTGGTCTCCCACTTCTCGTCCCTTCCACCTCTGACACATATATCCTCTTGGTCAATCTTTCCTCACTCATTTTCTCCATGTGACCAAACCATTTCAAAACACCCTCTTCTGCTCTCTCAGCCACACTCTTTTTATTCCCACACATCTCTCTTACCCTGTTATTACTTACTCGATCAAACCACCTCACACCACGTATTGTCCTCAAACATCTCATTTCCAGCACATCCACCCTCCTGCGCACAACTCTATCCATAGCCCACGCCCCGCAACCATACAACATTCCTGGAACCACTATTCCTTCAGACATCCCCATTTTTGCTTTCCGAGATAATGTTCTCGACTTCCACACATTCTTCAAGGCTCCCAGAATTTTCACCCCCTTCCCCACCCTATGATTCACTTCCGCTTCCATGGTTCCATCCGCTGCCAAATCCACTCCCAGATATCTAAAACACTTCACTTCCTCCAGTTTTTCATTATTCAAACTTACCCCCCAGTTGACTTGTCCCTCAACCCTGCTGTACCTAATAACCTTTCTCTTATTCACATTTACTCTCAACTTTCTTCTTTCACACACTTTACCAAACGCCGTCACCAACTTCTGCAATCTCTCACATGAATAAGCCACCAGCGCTGTATCATCAGTGAACAACAACTGACTCACTTCCCAAGCTCTCTCATCCACAACAGACTGCATACTTGCCCCTTTTTCCAAAACTCTTGCATTCACCTCCCTAACAACCCCATCCATAAATAAATTAAACAACCATGGAGACATCACGCAGCCCTGCCGCAAACCAACATTCACTGTTAACCAATCGCTTACCTCTCTTCCTACACGTACACATGCCTTACATCCTCGATAAAGACTTTTCACTGCTTCTAACAACATACCTCCCACACCATATATTCTTAATACCTTCCACAGAGCATCTCTATCAACTCTATCATATGCCTTCTCCAGATCCATAAATGCCATATATATATATATATATATATATATATATATATATATATATATATATATATATATATATATGTATGTATATATATATATATATATCCATACAAATGGATTTGTATGTAGCATTTATGGATCTGGAGAAGGCATATGATAGAGTTGATAGAGATGCTCTGTGGAAGGTATTAAGAATATATGGTGTGGGAGCCAAGTTGTTAGAAGCAGTGAAAAGTTTTTATCGAGGATGTAAGGCATGTGTACGTGTAGGAAGAGAGGAAAGTGATTGGTTCTCAGTGAATGTAGGTTTGCGGCAGGGGTGTGTGATGTCTCCATGGTTGTTTAATTTGTTTATGGATGGGGTTGTTAGGGAGGTGAATGCAAGAGTTTTGGAAAGAGGGGCAAGTATGAAGTCTGTTGGGGATGAGAGAGCTTGGGAAGTGAGTCAGTTGTTGTTGGCTGATGATACAGCGCTGGTGGCCGATTCATGTGAGAAACTGCAGAAGCTGGTGACTGAGTTTGGTAAAGTGTGTGAAAGAAGAAAGTTAAGAGTTAAATGTGAATAAGAGCAAAGTTATTAGGTACAGTAGGGTTGAGGGTCAATTCAATTGGGAGGTGAGTTTGAATGGAGAAAAACTGGAGGAAGTGAAGTGTTTTAGATATCTGGGAGTGGATCTGGCAGCGGATGGAACCATGGAAGCGGAAGTGGATCATAGGGTGGGGGAGGGGGCGAAAATTCTGGGAGCCTTGAAGAATGTGTGGAAGTCGAGAACATTATCTCCGAAAGCAAAAATGGGTATGTTTGAAGGAATAGTGGTTCCAACAATGTTGTATGGTTGCGAGGCGTGGATTATGGATAGAGTTGTGCGCAGGAGGATGGATGTGCTGGAAATGAGATGTTTGAGGACAATGTGTGGTGTGAGGTGGTTTGATCGAGTAAGTAACGTAAGGGTAGGTAAGAGAGATGTGTGGAAATAAAAAGAGCGTGGTTGAGAGAGCAGAAGAGGGTGTTTTGAAATGGTTTGGTCACATGGAGAGAATGAGTGAGGAAAGATTGACCAAGAGGATATATGTGTCGGAGGTGGAGGGAACGAGGAGAAGAGGGAGACCAAATTGGAGGTGGAAAGATGGAGTGAAAAAGATTTTGTGTGATCGGGGCCTGAACATGCAGGAGGGTGAAAGGAAGGCAAAGAATAGAGTGAATTGGAGCGATGTGGTATACCGGGGTTGACGTGCTGTCAGTGGATTGAATCAAGGCATGTGTATGGGGGTGGGTTGGGCCATTTCTTTCGTCTGTTTCCTTGCGCTACCTCGCAAACGCGGGAGACAGCGACAAAGCAACAAAAAAAAAAAAAAAAAATATATATATATATATATATATATATATATATATATATATATATATATCCACATACTGTGGTTGAAAATACTCAGTTTACGCGTGAAGGAATATCTTCTATTGTTGCAATTTCAAAGGTGAATAAATCACTTAAGGAAATATCTAATATTACTGGTGTGAACATAGAGATTAGAAAACCTCTATTAGTACTTGGAATGTGTTTAAACATCAAGTGGATGTAGATTCACGCTTGAGTGCTAAGAATAAGAAAAAGAAAAGTAGACTGCCCAGTGATGTGTCGGTAAGAACAGTGCAGCGCCGCTTGCACGAGGATCTTAAGAAACTGCAGGCTACGTCCGTACCACTCGTAACCCGTAGGTACCGGAGGTAGAGAGTCGGTTTTTGTGATGTGCGACACTGCTCAGTTCAGAAGTGTTCATTTGGGTGATGAGCACTCCTTTTTCAGTGACAAGCTATGGCGGGCTTGTGTGCAGTCGGCTAGGTTTTGATCCATTGGACCCCAATTACATTGCAATCACTGTAAAAGTCCCTGCTTCAATTATGGCATGGGATTGTTTCAGTTATGGTTTCGGGGACTGTGTAGTGTTGACAAATTATGAAAGTATGAACAGACATATTCACCTCGAGCTACTGTGTGACCATCTTCCAGATCGTTCCAGAAGTGCAAGGCCGAGAGGTAGGTGTTCATGCTGAATGGGGCTCGCTGCCACACTGCCAGACTAGACACTGATTGGCCTGAGGACTGTGCAGTGGAGGTTTTCAGTGACAGTCCCGGGAATTCATCGGTCAAGATCTTTAGCTGCCTTCTTGTAGTACCATGCCCTCTTGAAATGCTTTATTGTAGTACCATGCCCTCTTCAAATGCTTTATTGTAGTACCATGCCCTCTTCAAGTGCTTTAGTTTCCTCATTTTTCCTTTTCAAAAGAGACATCTATCACTTGCGACTTTAGGGGCTTAGATGAGACTGGTAGCAATGTTCGTATCCTTCTCCCAAGGGTCCGCTGAGTTGGACTCATTTTCATATCTTGCGTAGGGGTGTTTCTTTAGTCCCATATGGCTCCCCTCTTTTAGCTTCCCTCCCTCACTGTACTACTTCATATCTAGCTTCCTCTCCGGCCGATCTGTCTCCGTGGTTGTTAATGTATCAGCCTTCCCTCCTTTTTTCCATCAACAACGGTGTCCTTCAAGGTTCCGTCCTGTCCTCTACACTTTTTCTACTTTATTGTCAACGATTTCCTCTCCTCCACAAATAACCCAATGCACTCATAGGCTGACGATTAAACATTGCATTCATCCACATCCTTCAATTCTGCTTCCTCCTCTTTCACTCGATCTGCATCTCGTCTTGACACAGCTTCCTCAATATACCCAGACTTGCACAGGATATCTCAGTGGGGTACATTTGTCCTCCGTTCTCTGATAAGTGTGGCCTTGACAGAAAACGGGGAACGGAGGAGGACAAATGTTTGATAACAAACGTGTTGTCTTTCTTACCTGTCAGACTAAAGCTTCTGGAGAAGATAAAAACAGCAACAAAAAGGGGAAGGCAGTGAATTTCCTCTTGAGAACCATAATCTTTTGGTGGCCTGAAATTAACGATAGCCTCCACCGCCGAGATCAAGAAGGTAATATGCTCGACTCAAACAGGTGTAGAAGGCTGTCTCAGGCGTGCAAGGGAATGTGCATAACGGCCGAGTATGAATGGTCAGACCAATGAGCACATCACTGAGTGTGAAATATGCAACAGGTTTCCCAACAGAGGGAAACCCTAATGTCCCGTGAAACAGCAGAACGACCATGGGAGAGACTAGGTCTTGATTGGTTTGAACTGACGAATCAGAACGGTTCATTGACGGTAGATTATTTTAGCAACGTTTGGAAAGTTGGTGTGACGGAGTCGACATGAACCAGCGTAGTCATCAGAGGGCTATCGCTAACACTGTAAGATATGAGATTTTATCAGTGCTTATCAGTAATACTGGACCAAAGTTTATCGGTGAAAAGCTAAATGAATGTGGAGACAAATATGATTATCAGCATAATACAAGCAGGCCTAAGTGCCCTCACTCAAATGGACAGGCTAAATCAGCTGTCAAAACGGACAAGAATCGGAAGTTAGCCTGGGACTGTTTATAGGGTGGATCGCTTTCGACTCAACTCTGTCAACTAAGCATATAGAGTTTGAACTACCCCAAATGTGAGGGCAGTATTCCATAAAAGGACGAATTAATCCCTTGTATAAACAGAGCAACGGTTCAGAAGAAAAAAAGTTTCGATATCAAACACGACACCCAGTTTCTTAGAGATAGACAGCTATTCCTGTAATGTAGGGTTTCCAAGAAAGAGTGCATGTTACAGTAATACCAAAAATGTTCACTGAGTTAAGAAGTGGAATTACTGAACCGTAAAAGGAAATACAAGAGTTATGAAGCGTTTTCTGTAGAGATTGGTAGAAATTGGGTCTTGGAGGCATTGAACTTCACAAGATTTTGAGAACCCAACAGATATCCTGTGCAAGTCTGGGTATATTGAGGAAGCTGTGTCAAGACGAGGTGCAGATCGAGTGAAAGAGGAGGAAGCAGAATTGAAGGATGTGGATGAATGCAATGTTTAATCGTCAGCCTATGAGTGCATTGGATTATTTGTGGAGGAGAGGAAATCGTTGACAATAAAGTTGAAAAAGTGTAGAAGACAGGACGGAACCTTGAAGGACACCGTTGTTGATGGAAAAAAGGAGGGAAGGCTGATACATTAACAACCACGGAGACAGATCGGCCAGAGAGGAAGCTAGATATGAAGTAGTACAGTGAGGGAGGGAAGCCATATGGGACTAAAGAAACACCCCTACGCAAGATATGAAAATGAGTCCAACTCAGCGGACCCTTGGGAGAAGGATACGAACATTGCTACCAGTCTCATCTAAGCTACTAAAGTCGCAAGTGATAGATGTCTCTTTTGAAAAGGAAAAATGAGAAAACTAAAGCACTTGAAGAGGGCATGGTACTACAATAAAGCATTTGAAGAGGGCATGGTACTACAATAAGGCAGCTAAAGATCTTGACCGATGAATTCCCGGGACTGTCACTGAAAACCTCCACTGCACAGTCCTCAAGCCAATCAGTGTCTAGTCTGGCAGTGTAGCAGAGAGCCCCATTCAGCATGAACACCTACCTCTCGGCCTTGCACTTTTGGAACGAATCTGGAAGATGGTCACACAGTACCTCGAGGTGAATATGTCTGTTCATAGTTTCATAATTTGTCAACACTACACAGTCCCCGAAACCATAACTGAAACAATCCCATGCCATAATTGAAGCAGGGAATTTTACTGTGATTGCAATGTAATTGGGGTCTAATGGATCATAACCTAGCCGACTGCACACAAGCCCGCTACAGCTTGATTATAAAGGAGACCTGCTATGGACGATGCCAGGTATCGTGGGTTTAACGCTTTAATTGGTACCACTAACTTGCGTTTACAATCTTGATACAAACTTTGAAAGGAAAGTAACACTACGTCACCATTCCCCCCTCCCCCCAAGCCTCGCAACTACATAATATTGTTGGAACTACTATTCCTTCAAACATACCCATTTTTGCTCTACGAGATAACGTTCTATCTTACCACACATTCTTCAACGCTCCCGGAACCTTTGCCCCCTCCCCCACCTTATGACTCACTTCCGCTTCCATGGTTCCATTCGCTGCCAAGTCCACTTCCGGATATTGAAAACACTTCACTTCGTCCAATTTTTTTTTTTCATTCAGAGTTACATCCCAACTAACTTGTCCCTCAACCCTGCTGAACCTGATACCCTTGCTCTTGTTCACATTTACTCTCAACTTTCTCCTTTCGCATTCTCTTCCAAACTCAGTCACCAGCCTCTGTAGTTTCTCGAATCAGCCACCAGTGCTATATCATCGGCGAACAACTGACTCACTTCCTAAGCCCTCTCATCCCCAACAGACTGCATACCCGTCCCTCTCTCCAAAACTCTTGCATTTACCCCCCTCTCCACCCCATCCATAATCAAATTAAACACCAGTGGTGACAATGCAAACAGGTCTAGTACAAATGAAGAAAGTTAGACAAATTATGATTATCCTTGCATCCAAAGAGTGTTAAAAAAGACACCCTTAATTTATCATTTTCGTTAATGATCATTCAATCTAATTGGGAATCTGATTGATGTGAGGATTGAAGCAAAAGTAATTGGATTTACTAAGTGTGTACTTAAAGTAATCAAACATTTGATGAGAAAAATGGGAAACTCGTAGTTTTTTTTTACGTAAACTAAACTACTTTTTTCAACACCTTGAGAAGTGCCTTACTTACAGTCCTTGAGCACGACTGTATGACCCCTTGAGCGCTGTAGTACGACCCCCTTGAGGACGACGTTACGACCTTTTGAGCACGACGTTACGACTCCTTGAGCACTGTAGTACGACCCCTTAAGCACAGTGGTACAACTCCTTTGAGCACGATGGTACTACTCCGTTGAGTAAGATAATACGACTTTTGAGCCTAATAGTACGATGATAGCCTTGCTTTTGACTTGACCTCATACGGGTCAAGTGGAAAGCTAGGCCATCATACCAACGAGTGTTCAGAGGGTCGTGCTGTAGTTTCCACGGGCTCGTACCATCGTGTTCAATATGTCGTACCCTGGTGCTCAAGAGGTTTTACCATGGTCGTACGGTGGTGTTCAAAGGGGTCGTATCTTGGTGCTCATGGGGGTCGAGCTTTGATGCTCGGGGGTCGTCCCTTGGTGCTCTGGGGTTCGTATCTTGGTCCTCGGGGGGTCGCACCTTGGTCGCGTGGGGGTTCGTACCGTGGTGTTCAATAGATCTCTCATCCCTTGACAGTTCGGCTCCCACGCCCACTACGTGACTGACGACGGAGGAGGCGTGGACCTGGGCGTGGCCTCGTCAGTGGGCGGGTCTTACACTGGGGTATTCCCCCCAGGCCTTCTCACGACCCTCACGTCTTCCCCACAAGAACGACAATTCCCTCGGCTCGTCCGCAACGACCCCCAACTGCCCTGGAGGGTGAGTGAGCCATACCATCTTACCTCAACACCCTACCTTCCCTGGAAGGTAAGGTAAGCTGTTTATCTTGCCCCAACACGCCAGCTGCCCTAGACGGTAAGGTTTACCCCCTCAACACAACACCTACCCACATGCCCTAGAAGGTGAGCCAGCTCCTGCCCTACGAGGTAACTTTTGCATCCTTACCTTGTCCTAATGACCAAGGGCCTACACCTTACTCCAGCCACTGCCTGCCCGGAAAGGAAAGTCAAACCCGGAAAGAGAAGTCTTGTGGTTTAAAACAACTTACGCCCGCCCTAAAAGGTAAGTCTTTGATTTGCCACGACCAGGCCCCGTCCTAGATATTTCCTTTTTCTTCTTTATACCACAACAGCACCTTGTCTAAACAAGTAGTCGTAGGTGTATAATGATTTGTACCACACATATGATGTGACATGATGTGTTCTGTAGTTTCCCATAGAGATACTTCTTGTACTTGTCTGTGTATCCCATATATGATCTATTTATATATGCATATTCTCTGACATGTTTCCTGGAAGTTCTCACCATGACCCTTGTCGCACCAAGATCCGAGTAAGCGTCGTGTCTGGCCACCAGCCACTGTGGACGCAGACGGAAGTGCTTGCCGAAGTCGAACTGGAGCGCCACTTGATGGCGCCAGGGGTGCGACGGATCCCCGTGCGACATGGGCGCGTCAGAGGAACGCTCTACCTCCCTCCAGGGAACGGACCTTTCCCGGGCATCTTTGACTTATATGGCGTGGCTTTGGGTCTCATAGAATCCAGATCAGGTATGTCGGGTGGAAACGACCCATATATGAGTATTTCAAAACTTGTATGTGAAAGTTTGTCAAAATTATTCTTTCCGAAAGTGTTAGAGAAGGTTGAACTTGCTTATCAAAGAAGTGTACGCCATTTTAGCTTCTTAAAAAGATGTCCGTTGCTTGAGCATGATCGTACGACCCTTGAGTGTGAAGGTCTGGCCTCCAGGGTTCAGGTCAAGGGTTATACCGTCATGCCCAAGTGTCGTACCGTCGTGCTCAAGAGTCGTACAACTCATACCCATGAGGTCAGGTGGCTAAACTATAAAGCAATGTACCAAAAGGAAACCGCCATTGATGGTGAAATATTCCAGGTTACATGATACTGATATATGTTATTTGTAAGTATTTGATGATATGTATTTAAGACATACATGTTTCCAACCCTTTACACTATGTATCATTGAATATTCGTATTTCAGACTTTTAAAAAACATTATTTTTGCGAGTGGGTTCCTTTTTTTTCTATTATTTTCTTTTTCTAATATCACTTACTGCTTTATCCCGAACAGCTATGCTTGCCTCGAGGGGGATTGCAAGCTTAGCACTGGCATATTTCGGCTACGAAGACCTCCCCAAGACAACCGATGAAATCGACCTAGCCTACTTCG
Organism: Panulirus ornatus; assembly: GCF_036320965.1. Taxonomy (NCBI): domain Eukaryota; kingdom Metazoa; phylum Arthropoda; class Malacostraca; order Decapoda; family Palinuridae; genus Panulirus; species Panulirus ornatus. The sequence continues at coordinate 25,607,767 of NC_092230.1, read as the reverse complement.
AGGAGGCGATGCAACTACTGTTGTCTTGGTCTGAGGTTATCCCTGACCGCTGTGGGGCCGTAGCCAACAGCAAAAGTGGCGACATTGCCTTCACTTTGGCCACGCTCATGGAACCTATGAAAGCTATTGTGGGTATTAATCCCTGCATCATGGTCTTGCATTCGCGCTTCATGTATAGGGGCAAGTTGTACAAGCAAGGATTTCGAATGAAAGACCAACATTTCAGATATGAAGATGGGAAATACTGGATAGATCTCGGAAGTTGTTTTGACAATAGCAGGCAGGAGATCATACCGGTAGAGGATGCAGACGACGACACCCATTTCCTGGTGATAGCTGCAGAAGACGACCCATGGGGGTTTAAGGGTATCTTAACCCCGTTCCGCGAGCGGATGCAACAACATGGCAAGCGGAATTTTGAGACAGTGCTGTACCCTGGGGCTGGCCACATCATTGAGCCTCCATATGCTCCCCATGTCCGACATTGCTATCAGGCTCACTTACCATGGAAAGAGGGAGGATGCATCCTGAAGTGGGGTGGGAAGCCTCAGCCTACTTGTGAGGCCCAGGTGGATCTGTGGCGACGCATGCAGACCTTCATAATGACACACGTGAGGGACGAGAGCCCCTGGTACCAAGACTGCCTGAGTGAACGCTCGTCTGCAACACGACCCACAACAGGTGACCCATAGTCATAATGAGGTATATCTAACTCACTCATTCCAGCACCTAGAGAGAGAGTTTCATTTTGAAATGGAGAAACCTCCAACAGTGTCGTTCCTCCTTTCACACCTTCTAAACAGTCACCAAAGTCTACAGTTTCTCACTCGAATCTGCCACTATCGCTGAATCATCAGCAAACAACAGCTGATTCATTTTCCAAGCCCCCTCATCTCCACACACTCCATACTCGCCCCACTCTCCAAGACTCTTGCATTTACCTCGTTGACCATCCCATCCATAAACAAATTAAACGGCCATGGTGACCACACAACCCTTCCACAGACTAACCTTCACGTGAAACTGCTCACTCCCTTCTCTTCCCACGTGTACACATTCCTTACACCCTCGAAAAAAAAATCACTCCTTATAAAAGCCATCCTTCTACTTCATTTGTATCCTTAAGACCTTCCACAAAGCATCTCTGTCAACGCTACCATATACTCTCTTCAGACCCATAAATCCCACGCATAAATCCATCTGTTTCTTAAGTATTTTTCGCACACATTCTTTCAAGCTAACACCTGATCCACACATCCTCTACCAATTCTGAGACCTCACTGTTCCCCCACCCCTGTCTGAAGCTTTGTATATTCTTTTACATCTTGATCATTAGTCACTCATACAACTCTCCAAATACACTCAGTAACCTCTTTAATTTGAGGACACACCCTTATACACCCCTGCCTTTATACAGTGGCACTATACATGCACTCCGCCAACCTTCAGGCACATCATCATGACCCATACATACATTGGAAATCCTAACTAACCAACCAACAACACAGTTACCTCCTACCTTCAGAAATTCATGTACAAGACAATGCACTCTAGCCGCCTTGCCACATTTCATCTTATGCAAGGTTTTCACCGCCTCATCTCTCTTTACCAAACCATTCTCCATAACTCTTACTTCACATACCACCTCGACCCAAACACTATACTTCTGCCACCATGTCATCAAACACATTTACCTGACGACTCAACACTGCATTCATCTACATCCTTCACTTCTGCTCCCTCTTCTTTTACTCGATCTGCGTCGCATCTTAACACAGCTTCCTCAGCAAACTCAGACTTGGACAGGATATCTCAGTGGGGTACGCAAAATGTTAGTTTAGTGCCTCCAAGACCCAGTTTCTACCTATCTCTATCGAAAACTCCTAACAACTTTGACAATTCTGTGATTCGGCCTCTTGCCTCAATAAACATACTTGGTATTACTGTAACATTCACTCTTTCTTGGAGACCCCACATTACTAAGTCTGCCTCAAAGAAACTGAGTGTCCCGTTTAGATGTCGAAACTTGTCTTCTGAAGAGTTGCTCCGATCATACAAGGTGATTAATGCGTCCTTGGTATGTTTGAAGTACTGTTCTCGCATTTGGGGTGGCTGTAGCTCTGCATCCTTACTTGACAGAGTTGAGACGAAAGCGGTCCGCCTTATAAACTGCGCCCCAATGTTGGTTCACTTTCCCTCCTCTGCAGGTATTACTTTGGCTTTTGCTCCCGAGAGCTGGTTGATTGTGCCCACACCACTGGCTGGGCCATCAATACTCGGCAAGCTGCTGCGTCACATGATTATTGTGTGGCCATCGGCAACTCAAGGGTGGGCCGTTTTGAAACCTCCTTTCCCTACACGTCGAAGCTTTGGAACTCTTCTACTTTCTCATGTTTTTCCAAGTAACTATAACTTGGAACATCTCAAAAGACAGGTTTTTCACTTTCTCAAAAATTAATAAACACTCCCTTGTCATTCCAATTTACGTTTCATAATTCTTTCTATATTCAATTAAGGCCCGGCCTCGATGTGGACTTTCGTCCGTGGCTGGAGCCTTCAACATGAAAAAAGTCCTTCAGAATTCTCACTCCATCTCCTCACTTCATTACGACGAGTTACCATTTCCCTATTTGCCCCCTTCACCGATGTTCCCGTTTGTTTTTGTTTTAAACACACTTCACGTCGTTCCAAAACATCTTATTCTCCCTGAAGTTTACCCCAACTTTCATTTGCTCTCTTTTTCAACCCCTGTGCTTTCCTTTTTACCTGCCGCTTTCTCATATACATTTTCCAATCTTTTGAACTCCCTCCTTGTAAGAACTGCCCATACACCTCTTTTTTCTCTCACTAGCAACTTTACTTCTTCATCCCATCACTCGCTATCCTTTCTAATCTTCCCACCCTCCGCCTTATGCATTCCTCGTGCTTCTCTCGCATACGCTAGCATTGCTTCCCTAGACATCTCCCATTCCTCACCGACTTCCCTAGCTTCATTGACTCACCTTTTGTCTTTCTATACTCAATCTCTCCTGGTATTTCTTCCCACGAGAGGAGGGCCAAGGTTCTAGGAGCACTGAAGAATGAATGGCAAGAGAGGTCATTTGTCTCGTAGGGCAAAAATTGGTATTTTTGAAGTTTATATAGTAGTACCAACAATGTTATGTGAATGCGAGGCATAGGCTATAGATGGTGCTCCTCAGAGAAGGGTAGAAGTGTTGGAAATGGAATGTTTGTGAACAGTATGCAGTGTGAGCGATTTGATCGATTCAGTAAGAAAAGGATAAGGGAGAGATGCGGCAATAAAAGAAGTGTGCTTAATAGAGCTGAAGAGTGTGTGCTGAAATGGTTTGGACATATGGAAAGAATGAATGAAGAGAGTCTAAGAAAGAGGATATATGTGTGTCAGAAGTGGAGTGAACAAGGAGGTTGAAGGGTGAAGTGAAGATTTCCAGTGATCAGAGCCTGAAGATGCAAGAGGGTATAATGCGTGCACGAGATAGAATGAATTGGAATGATTTCGTACGCAGGGGTCAATGTGATGTCAGTGGACTGAACCAAGGCATGTGAAGCCTCCGGGGTAAACCTAGGAAAGGTCTGTGGGGCGTGGATGTGAAGGATAGGGAGCCATGGTTACGTTGCATTACACATGACAGCTAGAGACTGAATGTCAGCGAATGCGGGCTTTCTTTGTCTCTTCTTTGCGTCTATTTGCTGACACGGAAAACGATGATCGAGTATGGCAAAAAAGGGAAAGAAATATTCTTTCATACTCATTCGCCTTTTCCCGCGTTAGCGAGATAGCATCAAGAACAGACGACTGAGCCTCAGAGGGAAAAATCCTCATTTGGCTTGCGTCTTTGTTCCTTCTTTTGTAAAACAGGAGCGGAGGGTTACCAGACCCCCGCTCCCGCCCCTTTTAATCGCCTTCTACGACACGCAGGGAATACATGGGAAGTAGGGTTGATTTTAATAACACGTAAGAGAGAGATTTTGTATGATAAGTATGTATGAGAGAGCTGAAAAGTGTGTTCTGAAATGGTTGGACATATGGAGAGGATGAATAAGGGAAGGATGAATAAGTCAAACGTAGAGGGAGCAAGAAAATGGGGATAAGCAAACAGGTGGAATGTTTAGGGTCTGTACATGAAGGGTGTGAGGCATGCAAGAGATTGAGCAAATTGGAGCGATGCGGTATGCAGAGGACGACGTGTTATCAGTGGGTAGAACCAGAGCATGTGAAGCCGTTGGGGAAAACCACGGAAAGGTCTGTGAAGCCTGGTTATGGATAGGTAGCTCAGTCTAAAAGTAGAAATTATTGGTGTAACGTTTAGCGTTTCCGTCCGTGACGTATTCATGGGCCGCTCATGGTCGAAGAATGCATTGGTTCAAATCCTGGTTTGCTTGAGTAGGTTCACAGTCAACCCAGCTGTACATCCATCGCTAAGGGTTGGTCGATGAAATGGGCACCTGGTTTATGCTAATTTATATATATATATATATATATATATATATATATATATATATATATATATATATATATATATATATATATATATACCGTCAGCCCGTGCCGCCGGGTGGGGACGCCGTCAGTTCTCGAGCATACTTGCTACCATTGATGTGTGAAACTTGAGCTGTTGTCTTGATATGAAGGGTTATATACACGTCTAGCATACCGAGGCTGTAAGAGCTCATGGTAGTTCTGAGCCAAGAACCTCTTGATGGGCCGCGTTATGGTGGATAATAGAAAAATCATCCCAGAATCAACGCTGGTGAGGATTTTCTACCATCTCCAACTCCTCGAGCAGTGGAATTGATAGAGTCATCTACTGATTCCTCCCTGGAGAGGTCATCGCTCAGATGAAAGGTGCACGGAACCGCTTCGGGTGAACATACTTGAACGTGGTGGTACAAGTAGTTGCACGGACTGTGATCCTCGCTTTGGTTACAAGAATGTTCTTCCGCCCAACAGTGATGCTACTACTTTTGTGAATTAAGAACCATTGCAACACAAACCTCGCCAGGTGGTAGAGTGACCCGCAGTGTATCGAGACAGACTTCCCCAGAACTTTTTTAAAGGGGAAGTAAATGTTTATAGTTGTGTTACTGGAGTGATAGTTTTTCATACATGGTGCTCTGACAAGAAAATAGTGAAATTGGAAAAGAATGTAGCTTAGACATTGAAGCTTATTCTTTCATTGAAATGTGAACAAAGGGAGCATTTTTTTTCAAAGTGATAGAGATGGAAAGCAAAAAGGTGTTTTTCATGAATGTACTGGAAAAGTTGAGGTCCAGATAAATTTTTGGTCTGTCAAGGCTTTATTATGGCGGATGACCAACTACCTACCCTCATGTATCCAAGATATGGTTGTACTTTGTGTAATGAAGACAATTGAGAAACATCATAAGCCAATATTCCAGTTTCATGATAAGAGAAGTGGACCAGGCAGTATGATACAGTGGTTAAATTTATGAAAACTACTATTGACGTTTGTGTAAATAAATTATACATTTCCCTTTTCCATAGCCAGAGGTTGAACCATTATGTGACATTCATTTTTCATTTCATTTCAAGCTAGAAGTTTCAGTTTTCTAAATTATTTCTTACATTTTTCATATGTATATATATATATATATATATGTATATGTATATATATTATCTCTGGGGATAGGGGTGAAAGAATACTTCCCACGCATTCCTCACGTGTCGAAGGCGACTAGAGGGGACGGGAGCGGGGGCCAGAAATCCTCCCCTCCTTGTATTTTAATTTTCTAAAAATGGGAAACTGAAGGAGTCACGCGGGGAGTGCTCATCCTCCTCGTAGACTCAGATTGGGGTGTCTAAATGTGTGTTGATGTAACCAAGATGTGAAAAAAGGAGAGATAGGTAGTATGTTTGAGGAAAGGAACCTGGATGTTTTGGCTCTGAGTGAAACGAAGCTCAAGGGTAAAGGGGAAGAGTGGTTTGGGAATGACTTGGGAGTAAAGTCAGGGGTTAGTGAGAGGACAAGAGCAAGGGAAGGAGTAGCACTACTGAAACAGGAGTTGTGGGAGTATGTGATAGAATGTAAGGAAGTAAATTCTCGATTAATATGGATAAAACTGAAAGTTGATGGAGAGATATGGGTGATTATTGGTGCATATGCACCTAGGCATGAGAAGAAAGATCATGAGAGGCAAGTGTTTTGGGAGCAGCTGAATGAATGTGTTAGTGGTTTTGATGCACAAGACCGGGTTATAGTGATGGGTGATTTGAATGCAAAGTTGAGTAATGTGGCGGTTGAGGGAATAATTGGTATACATGGGGTGTTCAGTGTTGTAAATGGAAATGGTGAAGAGCTTGTAGATTTATGTGCTGAAAAAGGACTGGTGATTGGGAATACCTGGTTTAAAAAGCGAGATATACATAAGTATACGTATGTAAGTAGGAGAGATGGCCAGAGAGCGTTATTGGATTACGTGTTAATTGACAGGCGCGCGAAAAAGAGACTTTTGGATGTTAATGTGCTGAGAGGTGCAACTGGAGGGATGTCTGATCATTATCTTGCGGAGACTAAGGTGAAGATTTGTATGGGTTTTCAGAAAAGAAGAGTGAATGTTGGGGTGAAGAGGGTGGTGAGAGTAAGTGAGCTTGGGAAGGAGACTTGTGTGAGGAAGTACCAGGAGAGACTGAGTACAGAATGGAAAAATGTGAGAACAATGGAAGTAAGGGGAGTGGGGGAGGAATGGGATGTATTTAGGGAATCAGTGATGGAGTGCGCAAAAGATGCTTGTGGCATGAGAAGCGTGGGAGGTGGGTTGATTAGAAAGGAGAGTGAGTGGTGGGATGAAGAAGTAAGATTACTAGTGAAAGAGAAGAGAGAGACATTTGGACGATTTTTGCAGGGAAAAAATGCAGTTGAGTGGATGTATAAAAGAAAGAGACAGGAGGTCAAGAGAAAGGTGCAAGAGGTGAAAAAGAGGGCAAATGAGAGTTGGGATGAGAGAGTATCATTAAATTTTAGAGAGAATAAAAAGATGTTCTGGAAGGAGGTAAATAAAGTGCATAAGACAAGGAATCAAATGGGAACTTCAGTGAAGGGTGCTAATGGGGAGGTGATAACAAGTAGTGGTGTTGTGAGAAGGAGATGGAGTGAGTTTTTTGAAGGTTTGTTGAATGTGTTTGATGATAGAGTGGCAGATATAGGGTGTTTTGGTCGAGGTGGTGTGCAAAGTGAGAGGGTTAGGGAAAATGATTTGGTAAACAGAGAAGAGGTAGTAAAAGCTTTGCGGAAGATGAAAGCCGGCAAGGCAGCAGGTTTGGATGGTATTGCAGTGGAATCTATTAAAAAAGGGGGTGACTGTATTGTTGACTGGTTGGTAAGGTTATTTAATGTATGTATGACTCATGGTGAGGTGCCTGAGGAATGGCGGAATGCGTGCATAGTGCCATTGTATAAAGGCAAAGGGGATAAGAGTAAGTGCTCAAATTACAGAGGTATAAGTTTGTTGAGTATTCCTGGTAAATTATATGGGAGGGTATTGATTGAGAGGGTGAAGGCATGTACAGAGCATCAGATTGGGGAAGAGTAGTGTGGTTTCAGAAGTGGTAGAGGATGTGTGGATCAGGTGTTTGCTTTGAAGAATGTATGTGAGAAATACTTAGAAAAGCAAATGGATTTGTATGTAGCATTTATGGAACTGGAGAAGGCATATGATAGAGTTGATAGAGATGCTCTGTGGAAGGTATTAAGAATATAATGTGTGGGAGGCAAGTTGTTAGAAGCAGTGAAAAGTTTTTATCCAGGATGTAAGCCATGTGTACGTGTAGGAAGAGAGAAAAGTGATTGGTTCTCAGTGAATGTAGGTTTGCGGCAGGGGTGTGTGATGTCTCCATGGTTGTTTAATTTGTTTATGGCTGGGGTTGTTAGGGTGGTGAATGCAAGAGTTTTGGAAAGAGGGGCAAGTATGAAGTCTGTTGTGGATGAGAGAGCTTGGGAAGTGAGTCAGTTGTTGTTCGCTGATAATACAGCGCTGGTGGCTGATTCATGTGAGAAACTGCAGAAGCTGGTGACTGAGTTTGGTAAAGTGTGTGAAAGAAGAAAGTTGAGAGTAAATGTGAATAAGAGCAAGGTTATTAGGTACAGTAGGGTTGAGGGTCGAGTCAATTGGGAGGTAAGTTTGAATGGAGAAAAACTGGAGGAAGTGAAGTGTTTTAGATATCTGGAAGTGGATCTGGCAGCGGATGAAACCATGGAAGCGGAAGTGAATCATAGGGTGGGGGAGGGGGCGAAAATTCTGGGAGCCTTGAAGAATGTTTGGAAGTCGAGAACATTATCTCGGAAAGCAAAAATGGGTATGTTTGAAGGAATAGTGGTTCCAACAATGTTGTATGGTTGCGAGGCGTGGGCTATGGATAGAGTTGTGCGCAGGAGGGTGGATGTGCTGGAAATGAGATGTTTGAGGACAGTATGTGGTGTCAGGTGGTTTGATCGAGTAAGTAAGTTAAGGATATATATATATTATAAAATATATAAAATATATATATATATATTATATATATATATATATATATATATAAATACCGTCAGCCGTGCCGCCGGGTGGGGAAACGCCGTCAGTTCTCGAGCATACTTGCTACCATTGATGTGTGAAACTTGAGCTGTTGTCTTGATATGAAGGGTTATATACACGTCTAGCATACCGGCTGTAAGAGCTCATGGTAGTTCTGAGCCAAGAACCTCTTGATGGGCCGCGTTATGGTGGATAATAGAAAAATAATCCCAGAATCAACGCTGGTGAGGATTTTCTACCATCTCCAACTCCTCGAGCAGTGGAATTGATAGAGTCATCTACTGATTCCTCCCTGGAGAGGTCATCGCTCAGATGAAAGGTGCACGGAACCGCTTCGGGTGAACATACTTGGACGTGGTGGTACAAGTAGTTGCACGGACTGTGATCCTCGCTTTGGTTACAAGAATGTTCTTCCGCCCAACAGTGATGCTACTACTTTTGTGAATTAAGAACCATTGCAACACAAACCTCGCCAGGTGGTAGAGTGACCCGCAGTGTATCGAGACAGACTTCCCCAGAACTTTTTTAAAGGGGAAGTAAATGTTTATAGTTGTGTTACTGGAGTGATAGTTTTTCATACATGGTGCTCTGACAAGAAAATAGTGAAATTGGAAAAGAATGTAGCGTAGACATTGAAGCTTATTCTTTCATTGAAATGTGAACAAAGGGAGCATTTTTTTTCAAAGTGATAGAGATGGAAAGCAAAAAGGTGTTTTTCATGAATGTACTGGAAAAGTTGAGGTCCAGATAAATTTTTGGTCTGTCAAGGCTTTATTATGGCGGATGACCAACTACCTACCCTCATGTATCCAAGATATGGTTGTACTTTGTGTAATGAAGACAATTGAGAAACATCATAAGCCAATATTCCAGTTTCATGATAAGAGAAGTGGACCAGGCAGTATGATACAGTGGTTAAATTGATGAAAACTACTATTGACGTTTGTGTAAATAAATTATACATTTCCCTTTTCCATAGCCAGAGGTTGAACCATTATGTGACATTCATTTTTCATTTCATTTCAAGCTAGAAGTTTCAGTTTTCTAAATTATTTCTTACATTTTTCATATGTATATATATATATATATATATGTATATGTATATATATTATCTCTGGGGATAGGGGTGAAAGAATACTTCCCACGCATTCCTCACGTGTCGTAGAAGGCGACTAGAGGGGACGGGAGCGGGGGCCAGAAATCCTCCCCTCCTTGTATTTTAACTTTCTAAAAATGGGAAACAGAAGGAGTCACGCGGGGAGTGCTCATCCTCCTCGTAGACTCAGATTGGGGTGTCTAAATGTGTGTGGATGTAACCAAGATGTGAAAAAAGGAGAGATAGGTAGTATGTTTGAGTAAAGGAACCTGGATGTTTTGGCTCTGAGTGAAACGAAGCTCAAGGGTAAAGGGGAAGAGTGGTTTAGGAATGACTTGGGAGTAAAGTCAGGGGTTAGTGAGAGGACAAGAGCAAGGGAAGGAGTAGCACTACTCCTGAAACAGGAGTTGTGGGAGTATGTGATAGAATGTAAGGAAGTAAATTCTCGATTAATATGGGTAAAACTGAAAGCTGATGGAGAGAGATGGGTGATTATTGGTGCATATGCACCTGGGCATGAGAAGAAAGATCAAGAGAGGCAAGTGTTTTGGGAGCAGCTGAATGAATGTGTTAGTGGTTTTGATGCACAAGACCGGGTTATAGTGATGGGTGATTTGAATGCAAAGGTGAGTAATGTGGCGGTTGAGGGAATAATTGGTATACATGGGGTGTTAAGTGTTGTAAATGGAAATGGTGAAGAGCTTGTAGATTTATGTGCTGAAAAAGGACTGGTGATTGGGAATACCTGGTTTAAAAAGCGAGATATACATAAGTATACGTATGTGAGTAGGAGAGGTGGCCAGAGAGCGTTATTGGATTACGTGTTAATTGACAGGCGCGCGAAAAAGAGACTTTTGGATGTTAATGTGCTGAGAGGTGCAACTGGAGGGATGTCTGATCATTATCTTGTGGAGACTAAGGTGAAGATTTGTATGGGTTTTCAGAAAAGAAGAGTGAATGTTGGGGTGAAGAGGGTGGTGAGAGTAAGTGAGCTTGGGAAGGAGACTTGTGTGAGGAAGTACCAGGAGAGACTGAGTACAGAATGGAAAAATGTGAGAACAATGGAAGTAAGGGGAGTGGGGGAGGAATGGGATGTATTTAGGGAATCAGTGATGGAGTGAGCAAAAGATGCTTGTGGCATGAGAAGCGTGGGAGGTGGGTTGATTAGAAAGGGTAGTGAGTGGTGGGATGAAGAAGTAAGATTACTAGTGAAAGAGAAGAGAGAGGCATTTGGACGATTTTTGCAGGGAAAAAATGCAATTGAGTGGGAGATGTATAAAAGAAAGAGACAGGAGGTCAAGAGAAAGGTGCAAGAGGTGAAAAAGAGGGCAAATGAGAGTTGGGGTGAGAGAGTATCATTAAATTTTAGGGAGAATAAAAAGATGTTTTGGAAGGAGGTAAATAAAGTGCGTAAGACAAGGGAGCAAATGGGAACTTCAGTGAAGGGCGCTAATGGGGAGGTGATAACAAGTAGTGGTGATGTGAGAAGGAGATGGAGTGAGTATTTTGAAGGTTTGTTGAATGCGTTTGATGATAGAGTGGCAGATATAGGGTGTTTTGGTCGAGGTGGTGTGCAAAGTGAGAGGGTTAGGGAAAATGATTTGGTAAACAGAGAAGAGGTAGTAAAAGCTTTGTGGAAGATGAAAGCCGGCAAGGCAGCAGGTTTGGATGGTATTGCAGTGGAATCTATTATACAAGGGGGTGACTGTATTGTTGACTGGTTGGTAAGGTTATTTAATGTATGTATGACTCATGGTGAGGTGCCTGAGGATTGGCGGAATGCGTGCATAGTGCCATTGTATAAAGGCAAAGTGGATAAGAGTAAGTGCTCAAATTACAGAGGTATAAGTTTGTTGAGTATTCCTGGTAAATTATATGGGAGGGTATTGATTGAGAGGGTGAAGGCATGTACAGAGCATCAGATTGGGGAAGAGTAGTGTGGTTTCAGAAGTGGTAGAGGATGTGTGGATCAGGTGTTTGCTTTGAAGAATGTATGTGAGAAATACTTAGAAAAGCAAATGGATTTGTATGTAGCATTTATGGATCTGGAGAAGGCATATGATAGAGTTGATAGAGATGCTCTGTGGAAGGTATTAAGAATATATGGTGTGGGAGGCAAGTTGTTAGAAGCAGTGAAAAGTTTTTATCGAGGATGTAAGGCATGTGTACGTGTAGGAAGAGAGGAAAGTGATTGGTTCTCAGTGAATGTAGGTTTGCGGCAGGGGTGTGTGATGTCTCCATGGTTGTTTAATTTGTTTATGGATGGGGTTGTTAGGGAGGTGAATGCAAGAGTTTTGGAAAGAGCGGCAAGTATGAAGTCTGTTGTGGATGAGAGAGCTTGGGAAGTGAGTCAGTTGTTGTTCGCTGATGATACAGCGCTGGTGGCTGATTCATGTGAGAAACTGCAGAAGCTGGTGACTGAGTTTGGTAAAGTGTGTGAAAGAAGAAAGTTGAGAGTAAATGTGAATAAGAGCAAGGTTATTAGGTACAGTAGGGTTGAGGGTCAAGTCAATTGGGAGGTAAGTTTGAATGGAGAAAAACTGGAGGAAGTGAAGTGTTTTAGATATCTGGGAGTGGATCTGGCAGCGGATGGAACCATGGAAGCGGAAGTGAATCATAGGGTGGGGGAGGGGGCGAAAATTCTGGGAGCCTTGAAGAATGTGTGGAAGTCGAGAACATTATCTCGGAAAGCAAAAATGGGTATGTTTGAAGGAATAGTGGTTCCAACAATGTTGTATGGTTGCGAGGCGTGGGCTATGGATAGAGTTGTGCGCAGGAGGGTGGATGTGCTGGAAATGAGATGTTTGAGGACAGTATGTGGTGTGAGGTGGTTTGATCGAGTAAGTAAAGTAAGGGTAAGAGAGATGTGTGGAAATAAAAAAAAGTGTGGTTGAGAGAGCAGAAGAGGGTGTTTTGAAATGGTTTGGTCACGTGGAGAGAATGAGTGAGGAAAGATTGGCAAAGAGGATATATGTGTCAGAGGTGGAGGGAACGAGGAGAAGTGGGAGACCAAATTTTAGATGGAAAGATGGAGTGAAAAAGGTTTTGAGTGATCGGGGCCTGAACATGCAGGAGGGTGAAAGGCGTGCAAGGAATAGAGTGAATTGGAACGATGTGGTATACCGGGGTTGACGTGCTGTCAATGGATTGAACCAAGGCATGTGAAGCGTCTGGGGTAAACCATGGAAAGTTGTGTGGGGCCTGGATGTGGAAAGGGAGCTGTGGTTTCGGTGCATTATTACATGACAGCTAGAGACTGAGTGTGAACGAATGGGGCCTTTGGTGTCTTTTCCTAGCGCTACCTCGCACACATGAGGGGGGAGGGAGTTGTTATTCCATGTGTGGCGAGGTGGCGATGGGAACAAATAAAGGCAGACAGTATGAATTATGTACATGTGTATATATGTATATGTCTGTGTGTGTATACATATATGTATACATTAAGATGTATAGGTATGTATATTTGCGTGTGTGGACGTGTATGTATATACATGTGTATGTGGGCGGGTTGGGCCATTCTTTCGTCTGTTTCCTTGCGCTACCTCGCTAACGCGGGAGACAGCGACAAAGCAAAATAAATATAAGTAAATAAAATATATATATATATATATATATATATATATATATATATATATATATATATATATATATATATATGTATATATATATATATATATACATTGAAATGTATATGTGTGTGTGTTGACGTGTATGTATATACATGTGTATGTGGGTGGGTTGGGTCATTCTTTCGTCTCTTTTCTTGAGCTACCTCGCTAACGCAGGAGACAGCGACAAAGCATGATAAATCAATAATGTCTGACGGTATTGTGGTTTAAGGTTTCGCCCACATTACACCCATGCCTGAATGGTGTGGTATACCACCCTCCACGCACCCCACCAGGGAAGCACTTGTAACAACCTACCTGTGCACATCCGACACACTCAGCACGAGATATCTGTGTTCTAGCCTCGTGATAGGTAGGGATTTCACTGAGATAGACACCACCATTCTCCAAAAACAACTAACGTCTACCTCAGATTGTTCACTTTCCCACTTATGGTTAAAACACTCGACTTGGTTCTTATTGACATGGCTGACCGCTACCTACCACCTGAGCCTTTCTCCCATCTCGGACTCGGTACTCATTTGTGCGTGTTGTGCTCTCGCGCCCCCACCGTCTGCCAAGACAAGCTGGCGGACGCCTAAATTTACCCCCTACTTACTGACTATTCGAAGAGATATTTCGGTTGGTGGGTAACACGTCATCGGTGAAGTGAAGTGACAAAAGACGATGATGATGAAGTCATGTGGGAGAAGTGTTTTGAAACCTGCAGCCAGGCCTACCAACATTTCTTTTCCTAGAAGATAGTAACACTACACCCAGCCGGCGCTCCTTGGATTATCCACTGCATTAAGTGCCTCATGCAACAGCAAAATCGAGCGTTCACAGTCGCAACAACGACCTCTACAAGCAACGTCGCAATAAAGTGCAACGTAAAGTCCGAATCGCAAAGAAAGCTTATTACCGAAACAAGATGCAGCATTTAAAGCCGGCTAACATTGGTTAGTGGTATGATAAAGTACAAGAAGAAACTGGCTGTGACAAGCGAAGCCTCTCCCCCTTGAGTAGACCAGGTTAGCACTGAGGAGACCGAACACCAAAGTTAACATTGACTTTGCCAATATTTCTCATCGATTACTACCGTTCGGCATCAACTTCCTCCCAGCATACCTACCAACCCCATCTTCCCCAAACGCAGTAGAATGTCAAGTAGGAAAGCGCCTTAAAAGCAAACGCGCAACAACACCCTTAGATCATCAATGAAACTGTATAAGGAATTCTCTCGTGAATTAGCTACACTGCTAACCGCCATGATTAATGCCTCGCTCAAACAATCTAAAAGCCCCACAGCTTGGAAGACAGCATATGTCACTCCACTACCCAAATCTACCAACTCGGAGTCTATTGATATCTTACGTCCTGTTGCAATCACTCCAATCCCCAGTCTCATTTATGCAAGTTTTGTGTTTGTCAGGGCCTGTGTTGACATTGCTGATTCAGTAGATCCTCATCATTTTGGAAACGTAGGCATTCTCTACCCCCTACTGCCTTGTCAACCTCCCAGACTTCATTTACCAGAACTTGGAGAAACGCAAGACCGAGGTGGCACTCACCTTCGTAGAATTCTCCAAGGCTTTCGACTTAGTAAACCATAACTTCTTCATAAAGAAAGCCCTCGACCTGGGATTACGGGGGTGTCTCGTCGAATGGCTGGCTGGCAGTGAACAGGCGACACCAAGCCGTCCGCTTTGGGACATTGGAGTCACTATCCTAGTCATGCCGTATACCACAGGGCACCAAGACAGAGCCGCGTTGTCTTACCACAGGGCACCAAGACAGAGCCGCGTTTCTTACCACAGGGCACCAAGACAGAGCCGCGTTGTCTTACCACAGGTCACCAAGACAGAGCCGCGTTTCTTACCACAGGGCACCAAGACAGAGCCGCGTTGTTTTCTTACCCTTATCGGTGACGCCCTGCGGTCACAAACGACCACAGGAAGTACGTGGACGACTCCACCTTTGTTATTATTATCAACATCAACTCTCCTGACTTCATAATCCTTCAGCACATCATCAACAGGAGTGGACTATGGCCAACGGCGCCATCATCAACCACACCAAGACTATGATGATGCACATCAACCTGTGTGCAGACAACATCCTTTCCCCTGACATCACACTAGGCCTTAACATTCTCCTGTGTCAATGTAAACGACAGCAGTAAACTGGAGGAGTCATTTAAGCACTATCATCCCCGCAGACTGGAATTACCAGGTGTCCCATCAGTTGAATTTAAGAATGTCAACACTCTACATTCTGCTGAAGCTCACCAACGCCTCTCTAGCCTGGTCCTCCTCGCTAAGAGATACACAGAGAGACCAGCTAGAGGGAGTGCAGTAAAGGACATGCAGAATCATCTTGGGTCCTTCTTACACCACCTAGCAACAAGCTTCCCTCATCATGCTGAACCTGTCCACCCTCCCCAACCAACATGTGACAGATCACACGACAGTTTGGTAATGAAATGCTGACACACACGTCACAGAGACCTCCTACAATCTCTCTCTCTCTCTCTCTCTCTCTCTCTCTCTCTCTATATATATATATATATATATATATATATATATATATATATATATATATATATATATATATATATATATCGGATGGTCAGGTGCCAACTGACTGAAAACTAGCAAATGTTACTCCTATATATCAAGGAGACAAAAAGTGTGCCTTGAACTACCACCCAACTAGCCTTACGTCAGTGTTAGGTAAAATGATGGAAAGAATTATACGATACAATGGTCACGTTTCGAGTACAACACAAGATTTTATCGGAAAACCAACACGGTTTCTGCTGTACAAGATCCTGCATGACGAATTTGCAGGAATTTTTTAAAGTTGTTTATTAGAATTAGGACGAAAAACTGACGTCTGATGTAGTATATTTAGATTTCCAAAAATGCTTTCGATGAAGTACCTCACAAGAGACATCCATATACTCAAAGCACACGGAATCGGTGAAGAACTCTGTACATGAATCAGAAACTGACTTACCGGAAGAAAGTAGCGTACGGTATTAAACGGCGAAGCCTCAGATTGGCTATATGTGACGAGAAGTGTGCCACTGGGGTCAGCCCTAGGCCCAATTCTTTTCATAATATACATTAATGACCCAGAACTCGGTCTCATATCTAAGATCTCCAAATTTGCTGGCGATACTATACTAGGAGGTAGAGCTGTAAACATGAGGGACTGCGAAATGATTCAAAGAGATCTTAACTTACTAGCAGAGTGGTCAGACAAATGGCTAATGAATTTTGCAATAGACAAGTGTAAAGTTATGCACTTTGAAGACAAGAATATACGTTACGACTACAAACTATTCGGAAACTCTCTAACTAAAGTGAATGAAGAAAAGGACTATAGAGTTGTTATTAGCAACAACTTGAAATATTCTAAACAGTGTCAAGCAGCAAGTAAAAAAGGCAATCAAAAGTTAAGTTTTATAGCCAGAAATATAGATTACAAGACACCAGAAACAATTCTTGCACTTAATATCTCTCTAGTAAGACCATACCTTGAACATGCAGTCCAGTTTTGGTCCCCCAAACTATAAAAAAAGACGAGGAAAATTAGAGCAAGTACAAGTACGTGCGACAAAATTGATCCCATCCCTTAGAAATCTAGTATACGAAGAGAGGCTAAAACGATTAGATCTCTTCTCCCCTAAAAAACGTAGGCTTCGCGACGACTTAATCCAAATGTCCAAAATTCTCAACGAGTTCAATTAGGTAAACCACGAGCATCTTTTCGAAATACAAGAAAATACTGTTACCGGGACAAATGGAAAAAAAGCTTTTCCTATAGGTGTGTTGAGCATCGGAATAGGTTACCGTCAGACGTAGTGAATGCTAAGACTATAATTACCTTCAAAAGTCGTTTAGACAAATGTTTTATAAATTCAGGTATGCTTTGAGAACAACACCAGATATACACGTATAAACGACAGCGGAAGCAGAGACACTAGAAGGCTAATGAGCAGCAGTGGGGAGTCGGTGATAGCGTAAAAACTACTGAGTGGAATTACATTTTTCTTGTTTGTCGTTAGATTTTTTTCAGACAACTCAGTCGTGGGCCAATCAAGCCCCCTGTTGTCTGTCTTTCTCATTTAAATTCTCTCTCTCTCTCTCTCTCTCTCTCTCTCTCTCTCTCTCTCTCTCTCTCTCTCTCTCTCTCTCTCTCTCTCTCTCTCTCTCCCAGACGTCCCTATACCACGGACCTCCGTTCGTCACCGCAATCGACTAACTCCAATCAGAACTCATACAGATAGATATAAGAATAGTCCTATGCCTACCATTGTGAATTTCATAAACAATATGTGAACAAGTGCATAGCTATGCAAGTGAGCAGTTCAGTTTTCCGTTAGGCTGTGTGGTATGTCAACTATTCATCACTTACTGTTCAGTCGAGTTCATAATGTATGAACAAGGACATAAAGAATATCTGAATCAGGAACTCGCTGGAAAGTTCCACATCGTGTGTTTAGAGAGTACCATGTAAAAACTGTGTTAAGTTTTATGTTGGGCAAACTGTTAAGGATCTTTTTGTTAGACTTAAGCAACATAAACATAGTATAAGGAGAGGACAAGAATCAAAAGCCTTGTTTAATCATGTTAAAAACTACGATCATTGTATTAACTGGAGTAATGCTATATCAGTTATCAACTAACTCTTGTACCACGAGAAATATCAATGACTCTTCTTTTAGTAAATACACAAAGAATTGTAACAGTGTTTGTGAAGGTCTATACAAATTGGATAGCTTTATTGTTGATAAAACTTGTAAACAGTTCCCTTTCTTGTCCACATGACCTCCATTTGGGTAGTCTCTTCGTTGTATATCAACTGACTTATATTTCTTTCTTGTATATCCCCTGATGATGTGATCATTACACTAAAGTGTACTTGGGAACTTACTGTTTCATTTCCCTGTGGTTAGGACGGAATTTATTTGATCATGCGCTCAATTGTGATCTCTTCCAATATATATATATATATATATATATATATATATATATATATATATATATATATATATATATATATATATATAATATATATATATAATATATATATATATATATATATATATATATATATATATATATATATATATATATATATATATATATAATCCCTGGGGATAGGGGAGAAAGAATACTTCCCACGTATCCCCTACATGTCGTAGAAGGCGACTAAAAGGGGAGGGAGCGGGGGACTGGAAATCCTCCCCCTCTCTTTTTTTTTTTTTTTTTTTTCAATTTTCCAAAAGAAGGAACGGAGAGGGGGGGGGGGGGGGAGCAGGTGAGGATATTCCCCCAATGGCTCAGTCCTCTGTTCATAACGCTACCTCGCTAACGCGGGAAATGGCGAATAGTATGAAAGAATATATATATATATATATATATATATATATATATATATATATATATATATATGAAAATTACTTTGCTTACATAAGAGAACTTTGCATATTTGATTAGTTGCTTGATTGGATGCATCGGTCAGGGACATATGAGGGAGGTCAGTAGGCCAGCAACCCTTTTTACTTTTTACATTCACTTATCTAAGTTACCTAAATGCCTTATTATGAAATAAACTTATAAACTAGATTAAGATAGTATGTAGTTCAATAGTTGAATTAGGAATTTTAACTGGAGAGATTGGTGCTTGGGTGTTGTTTGTTGGGCCAGCGAACTGTGAGGAACGTCATTAGGCCTGCAACGCCTTTTGATTGATGTTTAGCTGTATTAAGCCCATATCCAAAGATCCTACAAGTACACCCTAAACCAATAGGGGAAAATTGAATATAGATAGATAAATTATTGAATATAGATAATAGAGTCAAGAGAAAAATATATGAATATCGGAGTACAAAGTTGGTGAGAGGTTACTGTGTCTTCTCAACCTCCCAGCGAACACCGCGTTGTTGGCAGAGCATCCGCAACCACTGGTGCAAGCTGGCAGCACTGAGAAAAGATAGGAATAGAATATATTAATAGATACGTCTTCATCCTGGAGTGCAATAAAACATGGTGTTTGGTATTGATTTTTGTGATTATCATCGAATTATAAAATTACTACGGATACAAAGTGAATATGATTACGATGCTGGCCTATCCTCAGCAAATTGACTCGTAAAGATTACGAAATTCGGAAAAACGCGAAAAAAAGAACTTCGGGCTTTTTGTATTATGTAAAGAATTATTGAAATATAAAGATCAATAATGTGATCTGTTAGTGGATGATCAGAAAAGAAAAAAGCAGTCAAGACACAGGATATATGAAAATTACTACTACCTAGTAGTACTGCAACGGCAAGTTTGACTTACTTTTGTCACAAGCCAATTGTATCGAAAAGAGGAGAGAAAGTATGAAGTAGATCTGAACTGATACCTGTAGCGCCCCTGGGACAACTATAGAGACTCCTAAACCCCTCCCTATGCAGTAAACTTTGTCCTTGAAGGGAACGAGGGCCACGTACGACCCACAGGCATTAATAATAAGATTATTTCAGAAAATACAGTGTATTTACCCGTACTCCTGAGACAGAGAGCTGAGATATAAGACTGTGACGGTAGTCAGACTGATACTGACCAACACTGTCTTTTGTTGTGTTGGAAATTTAATGAGAGTTGCTGTCAGCCAAATTACTCATGCGACAATTAAGAATGAAAATCATTGTGAAATAGATCCAATTTATCCAAACTTTTTCTTTTGTGTCTATCTATTCTATCTATTTTACTTTGTTGCTGTCTCCCGTGTTAGCGAGGTAGCACAAGGAAACAGACGAAAGAATGGCCTAACCCACCCACATACACATGCATATACAAACACGTCCACACACACACATACATACCAATACATTTCAACATATACATTTATATACATACACAGACATATGCATATATACACATGTACATAATCCATACTTGCTGCCTTTATTCATTCCCATCGCTACCCCTCCACACATGAAATGACAACCCCCTCCCCCCTCATGCGTGCGAGGTAGCGCTAGGAAAAGACAACAAAGGCCACATTCGTTCGTTTTGTGTCTATTTTCTATATAATGTTTTGGTGTCCTGAACGAACATATGAATGTTACGTAAACATTATTCAATATGCAGGCGAGAGCATCATTCCTGAAGCCCGGTACCAGAAGCCCCGACCATCATCAATCTCATGGTGGAAACCAGTCAAATGATAAGCTTCTCAAGATTGTGAGGTCCGTTAATATAAGATTAAAGGATAGTAATCCTTTGGTTCGTAGATTCATTTTTTCAAAGTTTTTACAAAATAGATAAATAAACAAACAGATAAAAGGTAAAACGTGTGGAAGACACCAGCTCCAATGCCAAACCTGAAAAAGTCAGGGAGAGAATAAAGAAGGTAGTTAGAAAGTTTCCTCCCATTCTCTTCGCCTTGCATTAACTAAGGTGTTAAAGAAAATTACTGCGGTTTCTCGTCAGCGTTTAGTGTCAGCAGATATAGAAAGGAGTTCCAGTAACATTTTTCCATACATGTCTTCTGTAGTCATGAAGAAGACTATGATGATCCATTTCATATGAAGGAAATTATAACAGCTCTATCAGACTCTGAATCTATTGCTCCAAGGGAGGATGGAAGACTCTATGATACGTTAAAACATATTCTTGTAGCCTATTTAGAAAGTTTATTAAATGTATTCAACCTTATATGGATGCTAAGTGTTTTCCTATGCTTATACCTGCCAGTCTTTGTCGACCATGGGCCAACATAATGCAGCTACTCTTCAGTCAATAACACAAAGAAGTCTTAAAATGTTGATTCCTTTTGAAGGAAGGCCAAAACTCAAAACACACTTTTCTTCCGTAGTTTGTTATTCTTTCGGGATCTAAGTCCCATCTAACTTGTCAGTGACATTTAACATGATTATTTATTCTGCCCATAAATATCATTATGAATATAACATGTATATAAATTGCTACATATAGCTGGTTTAGCCTCAGCATATGTTGTTTCGTTACCGTTCTTTCCTACCAGCATGCATGTTCAGGACACCAGTAGATTTTTATATGATTTGTGCTTTGATAGGCTTCTGGAACTCAGTCCACAAATATCCTGTCCCTTCACATAACACAACACATCATACACCTCTGTAGTGTGAACCACTAAAGTCTTAAACTCATCTGGTACAAAACACATACAAGCATATCCAAACAATGCTGAGCTAAGATGATGCCACGAATCGAAAAAGCAAAGCATTTTAGAATCCCCCTTGGCTGACACCAAATGGCCTAGACCCTCCACACCTCTACCTAAATACATTCTGCATTTCAGCCTTTCCCCCTGCTTTCCATCTTGATTAGTCTGGAACTAACACCCCAGTTGATAAAGCCGCTCCTTTTGGTATCGTATTTTTCATTAATTCTACTCTGGTGGATTCCGCATCTAGTCCCCAGCACCATCTTCTCACAAAAAGCCTACGCCCTTTTGTATATTTCAACCGCGAATTGCCATGCAAGTCCTCCGCCATCGATAAGTGAGCAAGGCGTATAATCTAGACTGTACGCCTCCTGTTTTAGCAGAGTGCCCCCGAGCTAGTTCCGAATCGTTCTCTCTGTTTCTTCATCTGAAAACAACATAGACTTCCTCTCTTCTTAGAAGCCTTCCTTGGTCAAGCACGACCCTCCCTCAAGAAGAGGAGCGTTTTAATTCTTTTAGCTCAAACTTCTTTCTCTCCCAAGGTCTCTAAAACTCCTTAACTCTCATTTTCTTAAACTAATACCTCTCATTCAGATCACCAGGATGGTATTTCTTGTGTAATGTATTTCTAGTGCAAGTTCTGTTGGCGATCGTCTTTACTATGTGGTTCACCTCTGGTACTCTTCTCTCAAAAATTTTGGCAAATCAATTGCCATGGCTTTTGACATTTCCGAAGTCTTTGACAGGGTATGCATAGGTTTTTACTTACTAAACTTCCATTCTTTGACTTTTGACTTTGACTTTTAACGAGATATCTAGTCGTTCCATCGTAATAGCCTTTATGTGTGTTGAGAAGGCAGGGATAACTAAGGCCCTGATCTAGGCCATTTCATCAACGCAACGATATATATATATATATATATATATATATATATATATATATATATATATATATATATATATATATATATATATATATTGGAAAAGATCACAATTTTGCGGGTGGTCAAATATATTCCTGAGTCCACGTGTTTCGTGTGTCATTTTCCCCGTGGACTCATAGGAATATATGTATATATGTATTTGAACTCCCGTGATGTATCGGTTAGAGTTCCTGATCGTGACGCAATCATGGACCGTCCAGGATCGAGCGCGTGGGTTCAAATCCTGGTTGCGGCAGTCGGTCCACAGTCAACCTAGCTAGCTGTTGGTTGGTCGATGAATTGGGTGTAGACCCCGTTGCTCACCAACATGAGACGAAGGGTATTCGAGTACATAGTGTTCGAATATAAATATCATATAAGCCATGCCCATAGCCTAGCGGTAGCATTCCCGTCTGTTGCACAGGGGTCCCGGGTTCGATCCTGGCTGCTGGAGGTCTGTATATTCTATGAAAGTGCGCGTTCCTATGCACTATGTTCATATATGTATATTTTTTTTTTGTCGCTGTCTCCCGCGTTTGCGAGGAAGCGCAAGGAAACAGACGAAAGAAATGGCCCAACCCACCCCCATACACATATATATACATACGTCAACACGCAAATATACATACCTACACAGCTTTCCATGGTTTACCCCAGTCGCTTCACATGCCTTGATTCAATCCACTGACAGCACGTCAACCCGGGTATACCACATCGCTCCAATTCACTCTATTCCTTGCCCTCCTTTCACCCTCCTGCATGTTCAGGCCCCGATCACACAAAATCTTTTTCACTCCATCTTTCCACCTCCAGTTTGGTCTCCCTCTTCTCCTCGTTCCCTCCACCTCCGACACATATATTCTCTTGGTCAATCTTTCCTCACTCATTCTCTCCATGTGCCCGAACCATTTCAAAACACCCTCTTCTGCTCTCTCAACCACGCTCTTTTTATTTCCACACATCTCTCTTACCCTTACGTTACTTACTCGATCAAACCACCTCACACCACACATTGTCCTCAAACATCTCATTTCCAGCACATCCATCCTCCTGCGCACAACTCTATCCATAGCCCACGCCTCGCAACCATACAACATTGTTGGAACCACTATTCCTTCAAATATACCCATTTTTGCTTTCCGAGATAATGTTCTCGACTTCCACACATTCTTCAAGGCTCCCAGAATTTTCGCCCCCTCCCCCACCCTATGATCCACTTCCGCTTCCATGGTTCCATCCGCTGCCAGATCCACTCCCAGATATCTAAAACACTTCACTTCCTCCAGTTTTTCTCCATTCAAACTCACCTCCCAATTGACTTGACCCTCAACCCTACTGTACCTAATAACCTTGCTCTTATTCACATTTACTCTTAACTTTCTTCTTTCACACACTTTACCAAACTCAGTCACCAGCTTCTGCAGTTTCTCACATGAATCAGCCACCAGCGCTGTATCATCAGCGAACAACAACTGACTCACTTCCCAAGCTCTCTCATCCCCAACAGACTTCATACTTGCCCCTCTTTCCAAAACTCTTGCATTCACCTCCCTAACATATATATATATATATATATATATATATATATATATATATATATATATATATATATATATATATATATATATTTTTTTTTTTTTTTCAAACTATTCGCCATTTCCCGTGATAGCGAGGTAGCGTTAAGAACAGAGGACTGGGCCTTTGAGGGAATATCCTCACCTGGCCCTCTTCTCTGTTCCCTCTTTTGGAAAATTAAAAAAAAAAAAACGAGAGGGGAGGATTTCCAGCCCCCCGCTCCCTTCCCTTTTAGTCGCCTTCTACGACACGCAGGGAATACGTGGGAAGTATTAATGGCATGGCCTTGATTAGGGTCTCAGCTGCCCTGCCGCCTCAGCTAACATAAAAAAAAAAAATTATTAGCCTAAGACAGACACATACTCTATCGACCAATTCTCAGGGGTGGATGAGCAGTTACGTTGACTGTGGTCTGAATGCCGCAAACCAGGATACGAACCTTTACATTACAGCAGAAACGCTAACCGCTACACCAATAAGGAGGGAAGTCCCCTTTCCTACCCCGTCAACAGGTGTTCCACAGGCTAGTATCTCGTCGCTTAGCCTCTTTCTTCTCGCCATAAACAGATTTACTTTAACCTCTAATTCTATTCGCCCGTACATTACTGACACCACTATACATATACTTTGGCTCATTTTCTTCCACATTCAGCATTTCCTCTCGTAATGCGGATCTGTACAGCATCTCAGAATGGGGAGGCAGTAACCTGGTTACATTCAACACTACACAAGTGCAATTCCTACCTACATCTAAATCTTACTCACTCTCTTTCTATTATAAGATTCCATAACGCCACTAAATAACCTAGTCATAACAAGAATACATGTTGGACATAAGAATATCCTTTATTCTTTCCAGGGAAATTTCAAGTAAAATCACATAATCTGCTTTTCAAAAGCTAGGGTGTTGCATAGGTGCCGAAATAAATTTTCTCGAGCTGCTATTCCGTATCTACGAAGGTTTCTTTCGCCCAAGTATGAAGAAGCACCATATACTCGCTTATGTTGGGGTGGCTCTTCTTCCAGATTAGAATGAAACCGGATAGTAGAGGAAATCTTACTTTCAACACTTTCCTATAAAAGTTCATTGGCAATATGTAACTCACTCCTCCCATACTGTATGGTATTTCTTTATCACACACACACACACACACACACACACACACACACACACATATGTATGTATTTAAGCGGGTGGTTTGGTTCCTTCTTTACTATCCTGTTGTTACTATTATGACAGATATTAGCAGGGACCAGGTCGTCTGTCATCTGTCCCTGCCATTTACCCCAACGTACACATCTTATTTACTTGCTGGTGAACTTTGCACTCCATTTTGTTATTACCCTTCCAGTGCATTTGAGAAGGAAGAATATGTCTAAGTGAGAAGTCACCTTGAATGAGGTTTTATCATTAGAGTACAAACTCGGTGAGGAGATTCTCACTGTAGAGAAGTCTCTCTTTCTCATTTGTTGACTGCAGAAACCTCCGAGAAGGCGTCTATGATTTAAACACATCTAATGAGGTGATGATATTAATATAGGCTACTGTCTTCCCAAACTCGTGCAGGTCTCTAGGCCTCACAACTTGTATAGTAAAACTATTCCTATGACTTCTAGGAAAGCTTAACATATCTGAATTGCGGAGGAAACGTTATAACTAAAGTAAATGTATTGATAATATACAAATTTGAAGTTGATGTAAGCCGTATGAGAAAGTGTTTTTTTTTTCTCAAATGGTAGTTTAGGAACTTTTTAATTGTTTTATAAAGTATTTGTTTGAAAAACATGGTATGATATCTAATTCATATTTTCTTTATTCAATCTTATATCAAAATGAATAAGAACCAAGCCATAAGCTCAAACCTATCATCAGTGTCAAAAAAAATTTCCAAAACAAACTTGGCCGCCAGCAACGAAAACACGTATACAATGGCTTATCAGTTGTATAGAAATACTACATTGGGGAATACTCTGCAGGAGAGCCTTGATGAGCTTATACAAGTGAGTTTAATGGTAATGGTAATAATAGGTATAACAAGAAAATGATCATAAGCCTAAGAAGTTTACCAGCTGTTCGTGTATTTCATCATCGACATTAGCATTACGGGTTCACGGATTCGGAGTTCTGACAGTGATAGTATTTAACTAGTAGTTCAATCGAAACTACATAAAATTTCAGTAACAAATTAACTGAAAATAGATTTAAACAAGAAGTGTAAAAGAAGTATTCCTAAGAGCCACATCCCTACCCTTAAAGGTTAGAGTACTTTGGTTGGTTGGTTAAGGTTGTGTAGCGCTTAACACAGTGGTAACTATGGTGTCGCTTCATTGAGGTAGAGGTCACAAAACATCTCAAAGATGCAGAAAATTTTGATAATATAGATATATTTTAGGAGTCAACTGGATTTTCTACAGCATGTAGGCGCTGCAATCCTCTTGGGATTTCATTGTTTAGGGAGACCTGGGTATAAGTGTACTAAAGTTCCACAACCTTATTAACTCTGGAATTTAATTAGTTGAATATGGAATATTAGGATTGGTAAATTACCTTTCGAGCACGGACTGTAGCTTTGGGTGTTGATTGGCTTTGTGGTATAATGCTAATGTGTTTTAAGAAGAGTTTCAGAGCAAACTTTGGGGCATAAAATTTTAGGTAATGATAGTTTATTACAAAGTTGATGAGCATGTTTTATTTGATGGAACTTGTATCAGAGGATTCGTTTTACTTTGTATAGTTGAAAATAAGGGCAAGATTTTACCTGTAGCACCTCCTACTTCCAAAGTTTCAAGTCCTCACTAAGTGGGCATTGCTTTGACTTGGATATTGGGGGATAGAATTACTCCTTACCAGCTCTTTATTTTGTAAGGAATTGATTGTTAGAAAACCCCAAAATGTACCAAAAAAAAAAAAGAAAGATGTATGCCATCCAGAATTAGTCGAGTTCAGTTGTTTGAGTAAAACAAATATTGATATAGAAAGGATTTATAGCCAGAGTCAGAATCAATTATTGTCTTAGCACAATAGCATTCAGAAATATTTTTTCTAGTATAAATTTTGATGCCTTGTTTTTTATGTTGAAGGCTCCATTCATGGACAGAAGTCCAAATCAAGGCTGGGCCTTAATTGAAATACAGAGAGAATTATGAAATGGAAAAGAAAAGACAAGCAAAGTATTTACGAATTTTTGAGAAAGTGAAAGATTGTCTTTTGAAATGTGCCAGGTCATAGTTATTGAGAAAAGACATGAGAAATTGATATTTGTTTTGGGGAGTACTTTAGATTTTAGCTGTGACCAAAAAAATGCTTTTTGTTTTTGGAGTTTACTTAACAGAACATAGCTATGGAAACGTTTTCTTAGCATAAAAGGTATTTTTTTGCCAACTAACTATATTATTATTATTTTTACTATTATAGGGAAGCACTTTGAGAGCATTAGATCACCTGAACCAAGAAAATAAGAGGACGGTTAAAGAAGTCAAACCTACTCATCTAGTATGGTGGTAGGTTACTTGAACCCTCATGTAAGGATGCATTTTCCCCCAGATTAAATATGGCCAGTCACTTTAACATAAGAAAAAAACTATAGAAGTAAGCATTAAAATACCTTTTTACTTGCCAGCACCTACTAAATTTGTCGGAAATAGTTTTTCATTTTACAGTAATGGCATTTAAAGCTGTGTTTCAGTATTAAGCAGACTCTCCTGCTGAAAGCACAAAGTGAAACTGTTTATGCTTTGGTTACAAATCTTTTTATTTTTTTTCATCAAGCATTAGTCTACTAGGTCATTTTAACACTTGCACTGTGAATGACATACAGTTTGATTTATCATTTATTATACTTTGTCACTGTCTCCCACATAAGTGAGGTAGGGCAAGGAAACAGACGAAAGAATGGCCCAACCCACCCACATACACATGTATATACATACATGTACACACACGCACATATACATACCTATACATCTCAACATATATATATATATATATATATATACATATATATATATATATATATATATATATATATATATATATATATATATATATATATATATATACACACACAGACATATATGGTATATACACATGTACATACTTCATACTGTCTGCCTTTATTCATTCCGATCGCCACCCAACCACATATGAAATGAAAACCTCCTCCCCACGCATGTGCGTGAAGTAGCGCTAGGAAAAGACAACAACGGCCACATTCATTCACACTCAGTCTCTAGCTGTCATGTATAATGCACCGAAATCACAGCTCCCTTTCCACATCCAGGCCCCACAAAACTTTCTATGGTTTACCCCAGATGCTTCACATGCCCTGGTTCAATCCATTGACAGCAGGTCGACCCCAGTGTACCACATCATTCCAATTCACTCTGTTCCTTGCACGCCTTTCACCATCCTGCATGTTCAGGCCCCGATCACTCAAAATCTTTTTCACTCCATCTTTCCACCTCCAATTTTGTCTCCCACTTCTCCTTGTTCCCTTCTCTTCTGACACATATATCCTCTTTGTCAATCTTTCTTGACTCATTCTCTCCATTTGAACAAACCATTTCAGAACACCCTCTTCTGCTCTCTCAATCACACTCTTTTTATTACCACACATCTCTCTTACCCTTTCATTACTCACTCGATCAAACCACCTCACACCACATATTGTCCTCAAACATCTCATTTCCAGCACATCCACCCTCCTCTGCACAACTGTATCTGGAGCCCATGCCTTGCTACCATATAACATTGTTGGAACCGCTATTCCTTGAAACATACCCATTTTTGCTTTCCAAGATAACGTACTCGACTTTCACACATTTTTCAACGCTCCCAGAACTTTTGCCTCCTCCCCCACCCTATGATTCACTTCCGCTTCCATGGTTCCATCTGCTGCCAAATCCACTCCCAGATATCTAAAACACTTCACTTCGTCCAGTTTTTCATTATTCAAACTTCCCTCCCAGTTGACTTGTTCCTCAACTCTACTGTACCTAATAACCGTGCTCTTATTCACATTTACTCTCAACTTTCTTCTTTCACACACTTTACCAAACTCAGTTACCAGCTTCTGCAGTTTCTCACCCGAATAAGCCACCAGCGCTGTATCATCAGCGAATAACAACTGACTCTCTTCCCAAGCTCTCTCATCGACTGCATACTTGCCCCTCTTTCCAAAACTCTTGCATTCACCTCCCTAACAACCCCATCCATAAACAAATTAAACAACCATGGAGACATCACGCACCCCTGCCGCAAGCCAACATTCACTGAGAACCAGTCACTTTCCTCTCTTCCTACACGTACACATGCCTTACATCCTCGATAAAAACCTTTCACTGCTTCTAACAACTTACCTCCCACACCATATATTCTTAATACCTTCCACAGAGCATCTTCATCAACTCTTATCATATGCCTTCTCCAGATCCATAAATGCTACAAACAAATCCATTTGCTTTTCTAAGTACTTCTCACATACATTTTTCTAAGCAAACACCTGATCCACACATCCTCTACCATTTCTGAAACCACTCTGTTCTTCCCCAATCTGATGCTCTGTACATGCCTTCACCCTCTCAATCAATACCCTCCCATATAATTTCCCAGGAATACCCAACAAACTTATACCTCTGTAATTTGAGCACTCACTCTTATCCCCTTTGCCTTTGCACAATGGCACTATGCAAGCATTCCGCCAGTCCTCAGGCACCTCACCATGAGTCATACATATATTAGATAACCTTACCAACCAGTCAACAATACAGTCACCCCCTTTTTTAATAAATTCCACTGCAATACCATCCAAACCCGCTGCCTTGCTGGCTTTCATCTTCCGCAAAGCTTTTACTACCTCTTCTCTCTTTACCAAATCATTCTCCCTAACCCTCTCACTCTGCACACCACCTCGACCAAAACACCCTTTATCTGCCACTCTATCATCAAACACATTCAACAAACCTTCAAAATACTCACTCCAACTCCTTCTCACATCACCAATATTTGTTATCACCTCCCCATTAGACCCCTTCACTGATGTTCCCATTTGTTCCCTTGTCTTACGCACTTTATTTACCTCCTTCCAAAACATCTTTTTATGCTCCCTAAAATTTAATGATACTCTCTCACCTCAACTCTCATTTGCCCTCTCTTTTGCCTCTTGCACCTTTCTCTTGACCTCCTACCTCTTTCTTTTATACATCTCCCACTCATTTGCATTATTTCCCTACAAAAATCATCCAAATACCTCTCTCTTCTCTTTCACTAATAATCTTACTTCTTGATCCCACCACTCTCTACCCTTTCTAATCTGCCCACCTCCCATGCTTTCATGCCACGAGCATCTTTTGCACAAGCCATCACTACTTCCCAAAATACATCCCATTCCTCCCCCACTCCTCTTACGTCCTTTGTTCTCACCTTTTTCCATTCTGTACTCAGTCTCTCCTGGTACTTCCTCAAACAAGTCTCCTTTCCAAGCTCATTTACTCTCACCACTCTCTTCACCCCAACATTCTCTCTTCTTTTCTGAAAACCTCTACAAATCTTCACCTTCGCCTCCACAAGATAATGATCTGACATCCCTCCAGTTGCACCTCTCAGCACATTAACATCGAAAAGTCACTCGCGCGCCTGTCAATTAACATATAATCCAATATCACTCTCTGGCCATCTCTCCTACTTACATATGTATACTTATGTATATCTCTTTTTAAACCAGTTATTCCCAATCACCAGTCCTTTTTCAGCACATAGATCTACAAGCTCTTCACCATTCCCATTTACAACACTGAACACCCCATGCACACCTATTATTCCCTCAACTGCCACATTACTCACCTTTGCCTTCAAATCACCCATCACTATAACCCGGTCTCGTGCATCAAAACTACTAACATGCTCACTCAGCTGCTCCCAAAACACTTGCCTCTCATGATCTTTTTTCTCATGCCCAGGTGCATATGCACCAATAATCACCCATCTCTCTCCATCTACTTTCAGTTTTACCCATATCAATCTAGAGTTTACCTTCTTACACTCTATCACATACTCCCACCACTCCTGTTTCAGGAGTAGTGCTACTCCTTCCCTTGCTCTTGTCCTCTCACTAACCCCTGACTTTACTCCCAAGACATTTCCAAACCACTCTTCCCCTTTACCCTTGAGCTTCGTTTCACTCAGAGCCAAAACTTCCAGGTTCCTTTCCTCAAACGTACTACCTATCTCTCATACAGTTTGATATTCAAGTATATTTTGGCATGTTTCAAGATTTGGCATTCTGTAAAGAATCAGCTGGTTCCATTTTATTCAAATCTGTCAACTCGTACAGGAGGTATACCTATGAAGTACCTAAGTAATTTGAGAATGTCCTCAAGAACACATTCATACATAAACATCCTATAGCTTGCTGAAGAAGTACAGTTGCTCCATCTGGTGCTCGTTTGGATTTTATAGAGCTTAATTCAGTTTGTATGTTAGTATGCGTACCAGTTTTAACTTTACTTTTAGTTATGACCCATATAAACAAAAAAAAATGATCTACACCATTTGCTCTTTATCTTGCCTTTTTTGTGTCCCCTTGCATGTCGTGTCACAGTGGAAAAACAGGATGTATACCTGTGGAGTTCCAAAGTAATGTGAGTGTCCTCATGCTGACATAAATGAACATCCAGTAGACTGCCAAAGACATACAGAAACTCCATCTGGTCCTTGTTTGGATTTTATAGAGCTTTATTCAGCTTGTAAGTTAGTATATAAACAAATTTTAACATACAGTAAGTTATGATCCATTTAATCAATTTTTTGTCTGCACTTTTGGCCTATCTATTGCTCTCTCTGTGTCACCATCGATGTCTTGTCACAGCAGAAACACAGGAGGTATACCTGTGGAGTATCAAAGTAATTTAAGAATGTCCTCATGCAGACATTCATACTGGACATCATATGGACTGCTGAAGACATACAGTACTCCAACTGGTGCTTGTTTTGATTTTATAGAGCTTTATTAAGTTTGTAAGTTACCTTATTGTTAATTATGATGTGGGAAACGGTGATCAAATGTAATAAAGTGTGTTAGAAGGAATAGTAGTTCCAACAATGTTGTATGGTTGCAAGGCAAGGGCTATAGACATGGCTGTACAGAGGGGGGTGGATGTGTTGGAAATGAAATGTTTCAGGACAATATGTATTGCTAGGTGGTTTGATCAGTTAAGTAATTAAAGGATAAGAGAGATGCATGGAAATAAAAAAAAAAAAGTGTGGTTGAGAAAGCAGAAGAGGGTGTGTTGAAATGGTTTGGACATAGGGAGAGAAGTGAGGAAAGATTCACAAAGAGGATATGTGTGCCAGAAGTGGAGGGAACAGGAAGTGGGAGACGATATTGGAGGTGGAAGGATGGAGTGAAAAAGATTTTAAGCGATCTGGGCCTGAACATATGGGAGGGGGAGAGGCGTGGAAGGAATAGAATGAATTGGAACGATTTGGTATACCGGGGTTGATTTCTTGTCAATGGACTGAACCAGATCATGTGAAGGGTCTGGGATAAACCATGGAAAGGCCATTGGGGCCTGGATGTGGATAGGGAGCTGTGGTTTTGGTGCATTTACACATGACAGCCAGAGACTGTCATGTCTTAAATACCTGGGATAGATAGCTGATTGAACTACTGAATGCATGTATGGGCATTTATGTGTATACATGTGTTCATAAGTGGGTTGGGCCTTTCCTCGTCTGTTTCCTTGTGCTGCCTCAGTGATGAGGGAGATGGCAATTAAGTATAATAAATGAATAAAAATAACATGTACATACACATACACAGATTTTTGAGCAGTCACTTGTTTACCAAATGGCATCTTAGGTATGTCTCTTCATTGTATGTCAACTGACTGTTATATTTCATTCTTGTATCTCCCATGGTGATGTGATTATTACATGAAAGTGCACTTGGGATCTTATTGTGGACTCATAGGAATAGATATATCCATATATACACATGTATATATTCATACTTGCTTGCCTTCATCCATTCCCAGTGCTACCCCACCCCACAGGAAATAGCTTCGCTACCCCCTGCTTCAGCGAGGTAGCGCCAGGGAAACAGACAAAAAAGGCCACATTCATTGGCAATCAATCTCTAGCTGTCATGTGTAATGCACTAAAACCACCCTGTGGTAATTATGAATAATGACAAAAGGTAGATGGCACTTAACTAAGCCTTTTGTTTTACTTAACAGCATCATAGACTTGAGTAGCGTAGCATCATTATTACTTTGATCGTACCTTAATTTTTAGCGAGTCATGATATATCTTTATTCTGAAGATCATACCACTATTTGAAGGTGATTGTCAACATGAAAAATTCAGTTGATGTTTAAAAGAGTTAAGATTATTTGCACATATCAAGATTCTTACCCTCAAATTGAAATTGTAGGTGCAAGATAAGCACAGTTCAGCAGGTACATACATTGTGTAATCTGGGATGATGAGTATACTTAGGTACAAGCTGGTGTCTTAAGTTTTTGAAAGTTTGTGAAAGGACTAGTTTGAATGTTAATGATAAAGGAGGGTAATTAGGTATACCATGGGAGAGAGACACTTCAATTTAAGTTTGAATGGAGTAAACTTGTAAGAAGTGGGATGTCTTAAATACCTGGGATAGATAGCTGATTGAACTATTGGACCTGAAGTGAACATTAGGGTGGGTGATGGGGCAAAGGCCCTGGATGCATTGAAGTACACAGCAAACAGAGAGAGAGGTCACTGACTGTGTTGGTGAAGATGGATATTTTTGTTGTCATACCGATCAAAACTACTGTATGAATGCAAGAAATAGGCCTGTAATGCAAATCTACTGAAGGGATGGATTTGTAGGGAATGAAGTACCATAGGACAATACGTGGTGTGAGGAGGGTTGATTGAGTAAAGAATGACTTTGAAAAGAAAGAGGTGGGGTAGTAAACACACTGTGATTGAGAGTTGAATAGGGTGTGCTGAAATAGTTTGGACATGTGGAAAGGATGAATGAGGAGAGGTTAACCAAGAGAATATATGTTAGAAGTGGAGGGAACAAGGAGGAAGAGGAGACTGAGGATGAGTTGGAAGAATGGAGTGAAAGACACCTTGAGTTATTGGTAATGAATGTGCAGGATTACCATATGGAGCATGGATGGGATAGAGCAAATTGGATAGATGTGGCATGCAGGGGTGAGGTGCTGTCATAAGGATGAACCAGGGAATATGAAACTGTCAGAGGAAACACCAGGAAGGTCTGTGAGGCTTGGCTGTGAATTGGATGATTTTGGTTTAGTGAACTGCTAATAATAAACATAGAATTTACATCTCAGAAGCTAGGGATATTGTACATGTGCCAGGATTGTTCTTTTTCTATCCCTTTTACCTTTACCTCACTGGGGGGGGGTGCTATTTCATGTGTAGCGAGGTGGCGATGGGAATGGATGAAGGCAGCAAGTATGAATATGTATGTGTATATATGTATATGTCTGTGTATGTATATGTGTATATACGTTGAAATGTATATACATGTATATGTGTGTGTGGGCATTTATGTATATACATGTGTATGTGGGTGGGTTGGGCCATTCCTCGTCTGTTTCCTTGCGCTACCTTGCTGACGCAGGAGACGGTAATTAAATATAATGAATAACTTAAAACTGAATTTATTGCTGATATTCCTTTTCTGTTTATGAACCTCCTTCAGGGAATTTCCGTAGTTACGCCTTATATTTAGAATGTTTTGATATGTGGCTGACAGTTATAAAATGATGTATCCAGTAGCATATACACTTATAAAATGTATTATTTTTGAAGTCATCAGCTGAGCACTAATGATGTATATGATGGCTTGTTTTGGTATTTATGTAAATTGAGAAAAAATATAAGGTTTGATTCAAGAAAAGGAATTTAGATTAATACAAATGTTTCTGCAATGTATTTGAATTAAGCAAATCATAATTTCTTTCCAGTTCCAGCAGATTTCTCCAAGCCTAGCACTTCGTGTTCTTCTTCAGTTTGACCGTGCCATTAATATGGCACTGGCAAATAAAGTTCGTGCTCGCATAAATTTTAAGGTTAGTTTTCTCATTTTAGTGTTTAAGCTGTTATGACTGCCAGGTATATAATTTGCCAGAAAAATTATATGCAGAACAAACAAATTAAAAAAAAAATGGATGTGATAATTGAATGATGTCTTAAGTGAAACTAATGCCTGTCTGTATTAAGTGAACTATCCCTCCCCTTTTAGTCGCCTTCTATGACACGCAGGGAATACGTAGGAAGTATTCTTTCTCCCTTATCCCCAGGGATAATATATATATATATATATATATATATATATATATATATATATATATATATATATATATATATATATATATGTATATAAATATATATATATATATATATATATATATATATATATATATATATATATATATATATATATATATATATATTATATTTATTTTTTATTATACTTTGTCGCTGTCTCCCGCGTTTGCGAGGTAGCGCAAGGAAACAGACGAAAGAAATGGCCCCACCCCCCCCCCCCCATACACATGTATATACATACGTCCACACACGCAAATATACATACCTACACAGCTTTCCATGGTTTACCCCAGACGCTTCACATGCCCTGCTTCAATCCACTGACAGCACGTCAACCCCGGTATACCACATCGCTCCAATTCACTCTATTCCTTGCCCTCCTTTCACCCTCCTGCATGTTCAGGCCCCGATCATACAAAATCTTTTTCACTCCATCTTTCCACCTCCAATTTGGTCTCCCTCTTCTCCTTGTTCCCTCCACCTCCAACACATATATCCTCTTGGTCAATCTTTCCTCACTCATCCTCTCCATGTGCCCAAACCACTTCAAAACACCCTCTTCTGCTCTCTCAACCACGCTCTTTTTATTTCCACACATCTCTCTTACCCTTACGTTACTCACTCGATCAAACCACCTCACACCACACATTGTCCTCAAACATCTCATTTCCAGCACATCCATCCTCCTGCGCACAACTCTATCCATAGCCCACACCTCGCAACCATACAACATTGTTGGAACCACTATTCCTTCAAACATACCCATTTTTGCTTTCCGAGATAATGTTCTCGACTTCCACACATTCTTCAAGGCCCCCAGGATTTTCGCCCCCTCCCCCACCCTATGATCCACTTCCGCTTCCATGGTTCCATCCGCTGCCAGATCCACTCCCAGATATCTAAAACACTTCACTTCCTCCAGTTTTTCTCCATTCAAACTCACCTCCCAATTGACTTGACCCTCAACCCTACTGTACCTAATAACCTTGCTCTTATTCACATTTACTCTTAACTTTCTTCTTCCACACACTTTTCCAAACTCAGTCACCAGCTTCTGCAGTTTCTCACATGAATCAGCCACCAGCGCTGTATCATCAGCGAACAACAACTGACTCACTTCCCAAGCTCTCTCATCCCCAACAGACTTCATACTTGCCCCTCTTTCCAAAACTCTTGCATTTACCTCCCTAACAACCCCATCCATAAACAAATTAAACAACCATGGAGACATCACACACCCCTGCCGCACACCTACATTCACTGAGAACCAATCACTTTCCTCTCTTCCTACACGTACACATGCCTTACATCCTCGATAAAAACTTTTCACTGCTTCTAACAACTTTCCTCCCACACCATATATTCTTAATACCTTCCACAGAGCATCTCTATCAACTCTATCATATGCCTTCTCCAGATCCATAAATGCTACATACAAATCCATTTGCTTTTCTAAGTATTTCTCACATACATTCTTCAAAGCAAACACCTGATCCACACATCCTCTACCACTTCTGAAACCACACTGCTCTTCCCCAATCTGATGCTCTGTACATGCCTTCACCCTCTCAATCAATACCCTCCCATATAATTTACCAGGAATACTCAACAAACTTATACCTCTGTAATTTGAGCACTCACTCTTATCCCCTTTGCCTTTGTACAATGGCACTATATATATATATATTTTTTTTTTTTTTTTTTTTTTTTTTTTTTGCCGCTGTCTCCCGCATTTGCGAGGTAGCGCAAGGAAACAGACGAAAGAAATGGCCCTACCCACCCCCCATACACATGTATATACATACGTCCACACACGCAAATATACATACCTACACAGCTTTCCATGGTTTACCCCAGACGCTTCACATGCCTTGCTTCAATCCACTGACAGCACGTCAACCCGGGTATACCACATCGCTCCAATTCATTCTATTCCTTGCCCTCCTTTCACCCTCCTGCATGTTCAGGCCCCGATCACACAAAATCTTTTTCACTCCATCTTTCCACCTCCAATTTGGTCTCCCTCTTCTCCTCGTTCCCTCCACCTCCGACACACATATCCTCTTGGTCAATCTTTCCTCACTCATTCTCTCCATGTGACCAAACCATTTCAAAACACCCTCTTCTGCTCTCTCAACCACGCTCTTTTTATTTCCACACATCTCTCTTACCCTTACGTTACTTACTCGATCAAACCACCTCACACCACACATTGTCCTCAAACATCTCATTTCCAGCACATCCATCCTCCTGCGCACAACTCTATCCATAGTCCACGCCTCGCAACCATACAACATTGTTGGAACCACTATTCCTTCAAACATACCCATTTTTGCTTTCCGAGATAATGTTCTCGACTTCCACACATTCTTCAAGGCTCCCAGAATTTTCACCCCCTCCCCCCACCCTATGATCCACTTCCGCTTCCATGTTTCCATCCGCTGCCAGATCCACTCCCAGATATCTAAAAACTTCACTTCCTCCAGTTTTTCTCCATTCAAACTCACCTCCCAATTGACTTGACCCTCAACCCTACTGTACCTAATAACCTTGCTCTTATTCACATTTACTCTTAACTTTCTTCTTTCACACACTTTACCAAACTCAGTCACCAGCTTCTGCAGTTTCTCACATGAATCAGCCACCAGCGCTGTATCATCAGCGAACAACAACTGACTCACTTCCCAAGCTCTCTCATCCCCAACAGACTTCATCCTTGCCCCTCTTTCGAAAACTCTTGCATTCACCTCCCTAACAACCCCATCCATAAACAAATTAAACAACCATGGAGACAAAAGAGGGAACAGAGAAGGGGCATAGGTGAGGATATTCCCTCAAAGGCCCAGTCCTCTGTTCTCAAATTGTATGGGAGGGTATTGATTGAGAGGGTGAAGGCATGTACAGAGCATAAGATTGGGGAAGAGCAGTGTGGTTTCAGAAGTGGTAGAGGATGTGTGGATCAGGTGTTTGCTTTGAAGAATGTATGTGAGAAATACTTAGAAAAGCAAATGGATTTGTATGTAGCATTTATGGATCTGGAGAAGGCATATGATAGAGTTGATAAAGATGCTCTGTGGAAGGTATTAAGAATATATGGTGTGGGAGGAAAGTTGTTAGAAGCAGTGAAAAGTTTTTATCGAGAATGTAAGGCATGTGTACGTGTAGGAAGAGAGGAAAGTGATTGGTTCTCAGTGAATGTAGGTTTGCGGCAGGGGTGTGTGATGTCTCCATGGTTGTTTAATTTGTTTATGGATGGGGTTGTTAGGGAGGTGAATGCAAGAGTTTTCGAAAGAGGGGCAAGGATGAAGTCTGTTGGGGATGAGAGAGCTTGGGAAGTGAGTCAGTTGTTGTTCGCTGATGATACAGCGCTGGTGGCTGATTCATGTGAGAAACTGCAGAAGCTGGTGACTGAGTTTGGTAAAGTGTGTGAAAGAAGAAAGTTAAGAGTAAATGTGAATAAGAGCAAGGATATTAGGTACAGTAGGGTTGAGGGTCAAGTCAACTGGGAGGTAAGTTTGAATGGAGAAAAACTGGAGGAAGTAAAGTGTTTTAGATATATGGGAGTGGATCTGGCAGCGGATGGAAACATGGAAGCGGAAGTGAATCATAGGGTGGGGGAGGAGGCAAAAATCCTGGGAGCCTTGAAGAATGTGTGGAAGTCGAGAACATTATCTCGGAAAGCAAAAATGAGTATGTTTGAAGGAATAGTGGTTCCAACAATGTTGTATGGTGGTGAGGCGTGGGCTATGGATAGAGTTGTGCGCAGGAGGATGGATGTGCTGGAAATGAGATGTTTGAGGACAATGTGTGGTGTGAGGTGGTTTGATCGAGTAAGTAACATAAGGGTAAGAGAGATGTGTGGAAATAAAAAGAGCGTGGTTGAGAGAGCAGAAGAGGGTGTTTTGAAATGGTTTGGGCACATGGAGAGAATGAGTGAGGAAAGATTGACCAAGAGGATATATGTGTCGGAGGTGGAGGGAACGAGAAGTGGGAGACCAAATTGGAGGTGGAAAGATGGAGTGAAAAAGATTTTGTGTGATCGGGGCCTGAACATGCAGGAGGGTGAAAGGAGGGCAAGGAATAGAGTGAATTGGATCGATGTGGTATACCGGGGTTGACGTGCTGTCAGTGGATTGAATCAGGGCATGTGAAGCGTCTGGGGTAAACCATGGAAAGCTGTGTAGGTATGTATATTTACGTGTGTGGACGTATGTATATACATGTGTATGGGGGTGGGTTGGGCCATTTCTTTCGTCTGTTTCCTTGCGCTACCTCGCAAACGCGGGAGACAGCGATAAAGCAAAGAAAAGAATATATATAATATATATATATATATATATATATATATATATATATATATATATATATATATATATATATTCAGTGAAGGGCGCAAATGGGGAGGTGATAACAAGTAGTGGTGATGTGAGAAGGAGATGGAGTGAGTATTTTGAAGGTTTGTTGAATGTGTTTGATGATAGAGTGGCAGATATAGGGTGTTTTGGTCGAGGTGGTGTGCAAAGTGAGAGGGTTAGGGAAAATGATATGGTAAACAGAGAAGAGGTAGTAAAAGGTTTGCGGAAGATGAAAGCCGGCAAGGCAGCAGGTTTGGATGGTATTGCAGTGGAATTTATTAAAAAAGGGGGTGACTGTATTGTTGACTGGTTGGTAAGGTTATTTAATGTATGTATGACTCACGGTGAGGTGCCTGAGGATTGGCGGAATGCGTGCATAGTGCCATTGTACAAAGGCAAAGGGGATAAGAGTGAGTGCTCAAATTACAGAGGTATAAGTTTGTTGAGTATTCCTGGTAAATTATATGGGAGGGTATTGATTGAGAGGGTGAAGGCATGTACAGAGCATCAGATTGGGGAAGAGCAGTGTGGTTTCAGAAGTGGTAGAGGATGTGTGGATCAGGTGTTTGCTTTGAAGAATGTATGTGAGAAATACTTAGAAAAGCAAATGGATTTGTATGTAGCATTTATGGATCTGGAGAAGGCATATGATAGAGTTGATAGAGATGCTCTGTGGAAGGTATTAAGAATATATGGTGTGGGAGGAAAGTTGTTAGAAGCAGTGAAAAGTTTTTATCGAGGATGTAAGGCATGTGTACGTGTAGGAAGAGAGGAAAGTGATTGGTTCTCAGTGAATGTAGGTTTGCGGCAGGGGTGTGTGATGTCTCCATGGTTGTTTAATTTGTTTATGGATGGGGTTGTTAGGGAGGTGAATGCAAGAGTTTTCGAAAGAGGGGCAAGTATGAAGTCTGTTGGGGATGAGAGAGCTTGGGAAGTGAGTCAGTTGTTGTTCGCTGATGATACAGCGCTGGTGGCTGATTCATGTGAGAAACTGCAGAAGCTGGTGACTGAGTTTGGTAAAGTGTGTGAAAGAAGAAAGTTAAGAGTAAATGTGAATAAGAGCAAGGTTATTAGGTACAGTAGGGTTGAGGGTCAAGTCAATTGGGAGGTGAGTTTGAATGGAGAAAAACTGGAGGAAGTGAAGTGTTTTAGATATCTGGGAGTGGATCTGGCAGCAGATGGAACCATGGAAGCGGAAGTGGATCATAGGGTGGGGGAGGGGGGCAAAAATTCTGGGAGCCTTGAAGAATGTGTGGAAGTCGAGAACATTATCTCGGAAAGCAAAAATGGGTATGTTTGAAGGAATAGTGGTTCCAACAATGTTGTATGGTTGCGAGGCGTGGGCTATGGATAGAGTTGTGCGCAGGAGGATGGATGTGCTGGAAATGAGATGTTTGAGGACAATGTGTGGTGTGAGGTGGTTTGATCGAGTAAGTAACGTAAGGGTAAGAGAGATGTGTGGAAATAAAAAGAGCGTGGTTGAGAGAGTAGAAGAGGGTGTTTTGAAATGGTTTGGGCACATGGAGAGAATGAGTGAGGAAAGATTGACCAAGAGGATATATGTGTCGGAGGTGGAGGGAACGAGGAGAAGAGGGAGACCAAATTGGAGGTGGAAAGATGGAGTGAAAAAGATTTTGTGTGATCGGGGCCTGAACATGCAGGAGGGTGAAAGGAGGGCAAGGAATAGAGTGAATTGGAGCGATGTGGTATACCGGGGTTGATGTGCTGTCAGTGGATTGAATCAGGGCATGTGAAGCGTCTGGGGTAAACCATGGAAAGCTGTGTAGGTATGTATATTTACGTGTGTGGACGTATGTATATACATGTGTATGGGGGTGGGTTGGGCCATTTCTTTCGTCTGTTTTCTTGCGCTACCTCGCAAACGCGGGAGACAGCGACAAAGCAAAAAAAAAAAAAAAAAAAAAATTATATATGCAGACATATACATATATACACATGCACATATTCATACTTGCTAGCCTTCACCTATTCCTGTCACTACCTCCTTCCAAAACATCTTTTTATTCTCCATAAAATTTAATGATGCTCTCTCACCCCAACTTTCATTTGCCCTCTTTTTCAATCCTTGTACCTTTCTCTTGACCTCCTGCCACTTTCATTTATACATCTCCCAGTCATTTGCACTACTTCCCTGCAAGTATCGTCCAAACACCTCTCTTTTCTCTTTCATTAACAACCTTACTTCTTCATCCTACGACTCACTACCCTTCCTAATCTGCCCACCTCCCACCTTTCTCATGCCACATGCATCTTTTGTGCAAGCCATCACTGCTTCCCTAAATACATCCCATTCCTCATCTATGTGATGCTTTCCTAAATACATCCTATTCCTCACTCATGTGATGCTACTGCACTCTACCAGCTTGAGGTTACACCATGAGTGAAAATTCACCTTTGGCGAGGCTGTATTATTGGAGTACAGTCTTGTTAAATGCGTCAGCATTTCTCTGCTAGTGGAAATAGGGCAGCCTAGCATTGCACGAGCCTTTATAAAGGAACTGGTAACACCAGGATTCTTTCATAGAAATTGGTCCTGGGGTATTTATGAGTAAAATGAACAAATATGTCAGGGGATGTGAAGCAGTGGGGCAAAACCATGGAAAGGTCTATCAGGCCTGGCTGTGGATTTGATTTCACATAACAGCTTGAGAATGAATGTGAGCAAATGTGGTCTTCATCAGTTCCTAGCATTACCTTGCTAATGGAGGAATGGCAAACAAATATGAAGAAAATCATGTTATTTTACTGTTTAGGTGTTACCAGACTCCACCTGTATGTGTTTACACCACAAGTGAAAAGCCACTTTTGGCAGTATTGTATTTTTGGGTGTGCAATCTTGTCAAAGAACTTTTTACTCCAAAGGTGTCCAAATTACCCTGTTACTGGAAGTAGCACATCCTTGGGCTGTAGAAGCCTCTGGAAATCCTTCCTAGGTAACACTAAGGTTCTTTTGTGATGGTTATGTTGGTATTAGATTTATTAAATGTCAAATGCGGTGCTTTACAGTAAAATTATCATTTATGAATAAATGCATGTACAAAAATCAATGTAAGACCAAAGACAGCAGTACAGTTTGTTAAATGTTGTCAACATTTATGTTATGGTGGTAGTAATTACCTTAGTACAATTCTTTTGTAATAGTAGTTATTATAAAATGATATGGTGTAAATAGTAATAGAGAGCAAGCATTTATGAACAAGTGCAAGTAAAGAACAAAAATAAGACCAAAAACTGCTTAACAATATAATCACTTTAAAGTTATAATATTTACTGTGGTGAATGCAGCAAATCAGCAGAGCAGTTATGAATAAATTCATGTTGAAAAAGAGTATGGCCAAAAACAATACTAATCAAGTGGCTGGGGTGTGACACTTAACTCTGAATTCTCTTTTCTTATTTATTATTATTTATTTTTTTATGCATTCATATTCACAATACAGTGTGTATATATATTTTTTATTTAAAGATAAGTCAAAGGCAGATCAGAAAACCTGTTTCTTTGGCAACAGCTAATGAGTTGATTACTATCTCAGGTTTTTTGTGAAATCTTTATTTCTTGAAAGAGTGAAGCTTTGATCATTGATATAGATGTATTGGTATGATCCTGCATGGACTGTCCCATTATAGATTTGGGAAAATTACACATAAAGATCCTGAATTATGGGCCTGCTTTGGTATTTTGTGTTGGGAAATTATGTGTTTAGTAAACAAGAATCCTTAGGCATACCATTGTAATCATAGTCCAGTTGGTTAAAGCTACTCTTTGCATAATATTACAATCCGTTACAGTACCATAGATAAATTTTTGATAATGTCTTTGTGTTTGTGCATTACTGACTCATCTGTCTACGTTCCTTCTTCACTTCTCTTTTTCTGGCCCATCACCTCCTTTTATTATATCACTCTTCAGCCATCCCTATCCATCTTCTGTAATGTTGCTATCTTCTCTCAGTCTTACATTCATTATTTTGGTCAGTACTCTTGTGACCTGCCTGCATATGTCCCACTTACAAAGGTTTGGACTTGTGGACCATGACTGTCTGCTGCTTCCCATAGTTTCTGTTTGGAGACCAGCCACATAAATATTGACTTATTATACTTCTTATTATACTTCCTTTCCTCACACAGCAAAGCTGTGGCATTCTTATACTTGTTTTCCCTCTTTGTATTACCCTTCCACATTTAAGTGTCAGTTTAACAAATAGCTAAGGTGTACAAACAGATTAGGATAATCTCTGTTCTTTACCTCTTACTCTTTGTTTCTCATTTTTTCCAAAGTGGCTACAGTTAGGGTATGCTTTTGCATAAGTTGCTTACCTTTCTATGGAAAACACTAGTTCTATGGAAATAGAATATCTTACTGAGATTCTTTATTTCAGGCTAACAAATTGAACACTTACCGGTTTTGTGATAATGTTTGGACCTTTCTGATGACTGAGGTGGAGTTTAGAGAAGTTCAAGAATTTGCGCAAGTGGACAAGTTGAAGATTGTTGCTTGTGATGGTAGAGGTGAGACTTCTAAACAGCAGTGAGATCAGGATATTTTATGGCCAACATAGACATAATTGTGAATCATACAATTGGGTAACCATTTGGTATGAGTTGAGAACTTCATGTTTGTAATTGATGCTTTAGTTAACTTACTGCATGTTATTATCTCTATATTGCAGCTTTTATAAGTGTTAAGGAGAATGTGTTTATAGCAAATGGATCATACTACAAACAAAAGTATGGCATAAACATGGGTAATCCTCTTTCCCCTGTTTAGCCATTTTATTTATGGAGATATATGACAAAAAATTGTTTTGTAGAATTCTTTTCATTATCAAATATAGCTAAGTGGACAACATTCTTTCAGTGTGGCCAGAATATAACAATAAGATTATCGGTACGTAAGGAAGTGACCAACTCACATTTTTATATGCAATACTTCTCATGATGATCTGGCAAAAAAATAGTCAGTAGTTTCTTCATTGTTCCTAAGAGTACACAGAATTGGGCATACTTCATATATTGTTGATAAAATACAAAAAATTACATTATATTTGAATGAATATATTATCGTAAATGTGTCTTCTTCATTGTCCATTTAGCTAGAAATATGTTCGTTTAATGATTGTGCAACTGCTAACAACAGTTTTCAGAAGAGTATTGTCCTCCCCTGCAGTGAATGCTTGAAAGAGCTCAAGAAATCATGTTGAGAAATACACATTAATGGAGCATTTTAA
This sequence comes from Panulirus ornatus, assembly GCF_036320965.1. Classification (NCBI taxonomy): domain Eukaryota; kingdom Metazoa; phylum Arthropoda; class Malacostraca; order Decapoda; family Palinuridae; genus Panulirus; species Panulirus ornatus. Next base: position 25,562,853 of record NC_092230.1, on the reverse strand, counting down.
TGTAGCATTTCCATAAAAGATGTTTTAGCTATTGACAACTGTAAATGAAGACACAGGTGTATATGTAATACTATGCAAAGAATGTCCTGATAATGTGGGAGAAATGGGAAGAGATATCAGTAAATAAATTTATGAGCTCAATAGACATGTGAGAGTTTGAAATGATAAAAGTGCTTTATTCATTCACATAAGAAATGCTGACCATGCTATTGATTTCAACAGTATTTGTAACATTGTTTTAAAATCAAATGATTATTTAAAATGCAGAATTGTTGAATTCAATCATATTGAATCAATAGATAATGTTTTCAAGGATAACTTATGTAACAAAATCGTATTTAATAAAGTTAAGAAGTCTGTAAAACTGACAACATATATAGTGGGTTCACTTAATCCCCAGACAGCAGGGCAGGGTAAGAGGTTAAGTTTGGTAATGGCTGGGTTTGTATTAGGTAAAGATATTACATTGTGTGTGTATACATAGCTTGGTTCTCTGCTTTTTATCTCATTCTAATTAAGAAGAGATTGTGAAAAGCTGAAACTATAATGAATTAGAAAATAGATCTTATGTGTCCATGAAGTATAGTGTTTTATAAGGGCGGATAGTTTGAAAGAAAAAATATATATATATATATATATATATATATATATATATATATATATATATATATATATATCCCCCTGGGGATAGGGGAGAAAGAATACTTACCACGTATTCCCTGCGTGTCGTAGAAGGCGGCTAAAAGGGGAGGGAGCAGGTGTTGGAAATCCTCCCCTTCCGTTTTAATTTTCCTAAAGAAGAAACAAGAGAAGGGGGCCCAAATGAGAATATTTCCTCTAAGGCTGAGTCTTCTGTTCTTAACGCAACCTCGCTAATGCGGAAAATGGTGAATAAAAAGAAGAAAAAAAAGAATATTCATATTATTTTTTGTACCTGGTCTCCGTTTGTTGCATCAGCGAGATAGCGCCAGAAAACAGACAAAGATGGTCAGGCCTCAATCATTCAAAATCTTTTTCACTCCATCCTTCCATATCCGTTTCATCACCCAGGTCTTGTTCCCTCCACTTTTGATACATATATCCTCTTTTTCAACCTTTCTTCACTCATTCTGTCCATATGTCCAAACCATTTCAACACACCCTCTTCTTCTCTCTCAACCGCTCTCTTTCTATTTCCACACATCTCTCTTACCCTTTCATTAGTTACTCTGTCAGACTTCCTCACACTGCATATTGTCCTCAAACCTTTCATTTCCAACACATCCACCCTTCTATCTATAGCCCATGCCTCACAACCATATAATTTTGTTGGAACTACTTTTCCTTCAAACATACCCATAATTGCTCTCTGAGATAACGTTCTCTCTTTCCACGCATTCTTCATTACTGCCAGAATCTTCACCCCAGCCCCACCCTATGACTCTCTTCCACTTCCATCGTTCCATTTGCTGCCAAGTCTACTCCCAGATATCTAAAACACTTCGCTTCCTCCAGTTTTTCTTCATTCAAACTTACATCCCAGCTAATGTACCCCTTAACCCTGCTGAAGCTAATAGCCTTGCTTTTATTCACATGTACTCTCAACTTTCTCCTTTCACACACTCTTCCAAACTCAGTCATCAACTTCTACAGTTTCTCGCTTGAATCATGGGGGAACAACATCTCACTTCCCAGGCCCTTTCATCACCAACGGATTGTGCACTTGCCCATCTCTCCAAGACTCTTGCATTTATCTTCCTCTCCCTCACCATCCCAGCCATGAACAAATAAAAGACCATGGTGACATCACACAACCCTACCGCAGACCAACCTTCACTAGGAACCATTCAATCTCCTATCTTCCTTCTCATACACATGCCTTACACCCTTGATAAAACCTTAACTGCTTGTAGCAGCTTACTTCCCACATCTTATATTCTTAGTACCTTCCAAAAAGCATCTCTATCAACCCTATCATATGCCTTCTCTGGATCCATAAATGCTACATACAGATCCATCTGTTTTTCTTAGTATTTCTCACACACACATTCTTCAGATTAAACACCTGATCCACACATTCTATACCACACTGCTCCTCCCCAATCTGATGCTCTGCATATGCCTTCACCCTTTCATACAACTTACTGGGTACACTCAGCAAACTTCGCACACCATCCAACCAAATCACCCTACATACGCCACTGTCATCAAACACATTCAACAAACCTTCAAAATATTCACTCTTTTGCCTCCTCACTTCATCACTACTTGTTCACTTATTTTAAATGAAAAATATTTTTTTGAAATGAAACACAAACAACCAATTGAAAACACTGGTACTAGTAATACTAATAGTAATTAATAGTATTCAAGAAAACCAGCATTTCAAAATGGCTGTCACTGAGCCATGGGCTTTTCAGTTTGAGGAAGCCTTTCCCCAGAGAGAAGAGCCACTCTATGGAGGCACTGAAGGATTTGTTCATACAGTTTAATACGCCTAACCCTTGTTAGGCGTATTAAACTGTATGAACAAATCCTTCAGTGCTGGGCTTGGGAATGAGTATTTGTTCTTGATGAAATGTTTCACAGGCTTCTCGTTGAGAAATGTTTCCACCAACTTGATCCTGGTTTCTTTGCTTTTCGCCCCTCCTTCATAGAAGTCCTCATCCTGGTCATTCTCACCCTCAATGCTGCTGGGTTCTTTGCCCGAGTCCGTCAGAATCTTCTCCACGACACGATTATCACCATCTGCTTCTTCACTGTGGCTGTGATCTTGATGTCATACATGACACTGTTCTCCCAACAGTCTCACCAAGCCCAGTTTGAACTGAGAGTGTAGTGCAGCTGCCAGGAGGAAGTCCATGTCCTCAAAAGGGGGACCAAACCTGCTTTTGATGCCACTTCAGACAGCAACAACCCGTGGCTGACACATCTTAACATCAGTGCTTTCCTTCAGCTCCTTCAACATTTTGAGAGAGATGGCCAAGGTGGGCAGATGTGCCCTCATGTTGGCTTTGTCCTCTCCTTGCATGATGCCCAATGCCTTACAGACCAGTTGCATCACCTTTAGGTACTCTGAAGAAGCAAATATTAACCTAAAGAAAAACCGTGAATATTTTATTCCTGTACTTAAATTTTTTAGTTTATATGTCTTGTTTTTTACTTTTGAATAAAATAACAAAAGAAGAGTAAAAAATTACTCACTAGACAAGAAGGAAGGAACCCCAAGAATGTTGCATGCCCAATGTAGTCCATGAAGCTTCTCCCTATCTTGGAAGATGTTGGCCAGATGAGACACCCTACCGTGGACTGAGTTCCATCTTGTAATGGTGGGGACAGTCAGCAGCATCCCTATCTCGGCCTTGATGGTGTCTGAGGCTTGTGAACTTCTTGCCTGCTTATTCCACAGCTCCGTAGCTTTACCAAGAGCAGTCCAGTACATCTTCCTGTAGGATGGTGAGTCCTTCAAGGCTTTGTCAGCATCAGAGGTGGCCACTAAGTTTATGGTGTGGGCAGCGCACCTGGTGTGCTTCAACAGGACATATTCAGAATCTTCCATCAAACTGGCTGAAAACAAATGTTAGATTTATTTAATTAGTATGGTTGAGTGAAAATAAAATACTTTACATGATTTGTAAAGTTGAAGAAATCAAGAAATTATCAATAATCCCTATTTACCTTCCAATACCGATGCCGGATCATCATCCTGAAAGACGTCTGCATCTTCAGTCCGCCCCCACCTTCCTCTTCCTGCACCTCCTCAGGCAGCTTCTCATCCATTTTGCCAGACACTGCACAATGAAAGTGTTTTAACATACTTTTTGTTCACTGTTATAACGTTATATGGTTGTGAGGTATGGGCTATAGATAGGGATGTACGGAGGAGGGTGGATGTGTTGGAAATGAAAAGTTTGAGGACAATATGTGGTGTAAGGTGGTTTGATCGAGTAAGTAATGAAAGGGTGAGATGAGCAAATAGTGTGGTTGAGAGCAAAAGAGGGTGTATTGAAATGGTTTGGACATATGGGGAGAATGAGTGAGGAAAGACTGATAAAGAGGATATATGTGTGTCAGAGGTGGAGGGAACAAATAGAAGCAGGAGACCCAATTGGAGGTGGAAGGATGGAATGAAAAAGATTTTGAGTGATCGGGGCCTGAACATACTGGAGGGTGAAAGGCATGCAAGGAATAGAGTGAATTGGAGTGATGTGGTATACCATGGTCGATGTGCTGTCAGTGGACTGAACCAGGGCATATGAAGCATCTGGGGTAAACCAGGGAAAGGCCTGTGGGGCCTGAATGTGGATAGGGAGCTGTGGTTTTGATGCATTACACATGACAGCTAGAGACTGAGTGTGAACGAATATGGCCTTTTTTATCTGTTTTCTTGGTGCTACCTTGCAGAAGCAGGGGGGGTAGTGATGCTATTTCCTGTCGGGTGGGTTAGCAACAGGAGTGGATGAAGGCAAGCAAGTATGAATATGTACATGTGTATATATGTTTATTTATGTATATGTATGTATGTGTGCGTGTATAGGCATTTATGTATATATGTATATATGAGTGGATGGGCCATTCTTCTGTTTCCTGGCTCTACCTCGCTGACTTGGGAAACAGCGATTAAGTATGATAATAGAAAATAATGATGCTGATATGTACATGTTTATTTATGTATATGTGCATGTATGGCCACATATATATATATATATATATATATATATATATATATATATATATATATATATATATATATATATATATGTATGTATATGTGTGTGTGTGTGTGTGTGTGTGTATGAGTGGATGGGCCATTCTTTCTTCGTCTGTTTCCTGGCGCTACCTCACTGACACAGGAAATGGCAATCAAGTATAATAAATGAAAAAAATAAATACTTTTATTTATATTTCATTATACTTGATCACAATTTTCTGTGTCAGCAATATAGCGCCAGGAAACAGACGAAGAAAGACCCATCCACTTATATACACATATATATATATATATATATATATACGTACATACATATACATAGACATACATATAATTATTATTATTATTATCATTATCATTATTATTATTATACATGACTGCTGTTTCCCATGTCAGCAAGGTAGCACCAGGAAACAGAAGAAGAATGGTCCATCCACTCATATACACGTATATATACATAAACACCCTTGCATGCACATATACATACACATATACATAAATACACATGTACATATTCATACTTGCTCACCTTCATCCATTCCCAGTGCCATCCTGGCCTACAGGAAATAGCATCACCACTTCCTGCACCAGCAAGGTAGCACCAGGAAGCAGACGAAAAAGGCCACATACACTCACACTCAGTCTCTAACTGTCATATGTAATGCAGCAGAACCACAGACCTTTCCATGGTTTACTCCATATACATATATATAGTTGTGTAGTTAGTGTATGGATGGGGTAGTGAGTGACAAATGAGTCTTGTGAGAGATGAGTGAGTCAGCTGTTGTTTGCTGATCATACAGCATTGGTGGCAGATTTAGGTAAGAAACAGCAGAAGTTGGTGACTGAGTTTGGAAAATTGGGTGAAGGGAGAGAGTTCAGAGTGAATCTGAGTTAGAATTGAGAAAAATTAGAGGAAATGAAGTGTTTTAGATATCTGGAAGTGGATATGGCAGCAAATGCTACCATGGAAGCAGAAGTGAGTGGTGGTAAAGGGGGAGGTTCTTAGAGCGCTGAAGAATGTGTGGAAAGAAATAACGTTATCTGGGAGGGCAAAAATGGGTATGCTTGAAGGAATAGTATTCCCAACAATATTATATGGATGTAAGACATGAACTATAGATGAGGCTTTGCTGAGGAGGGTGGATGTGTTGGAAATGAAAATATTGAAGGACAGTATGTGGTGTGAGGTGGTTTGATCATGTGAGTAACTGAAGGGTAGGAAAGATGTGCAATATATTAAAAAGAGTGGTTTAGAGAGCAGAAGAGGGTGTGCTAAAATGTTTAAACATATGGAGAGAATGAGTGAGGAAAGGTTTACAAAGAGGATACATGTGTCAGAAATGGATGGAACAAGGAGAACAGAGACCATATTGGATATGGTAGAATGGAGTGAAAAAGATTTTGAGCAATCGGAGCCTAAACACGCAGAAGGATGAAAGGCTTACATGAGATGTAGTGAATTAGAAAGAAGTCATATACTGGGGTCAACATGCTGTTGGTGGACTGAACCAAGGCCTGTGAAGTGGCTGGGGTAAGCTGTGGAAAGCTTGTTGGGCCTGGTTGTGGATAGGGTGCTGGATATTGGATAGTTCTGCACCAAAAGTTGGGGTGCAAGTGGGCTATCATCTCAGTATATTGTGTCAAATGTTCATGTCTCTTACAGAAGCTATCTTGAAAACTTACCATCCACCACAATGTTAGTTCACTTCCCCTCTTCTATAGGTATTACTTTGGTTTTTTTATTTGGACAGCTGGCTGGTTTTAAGCTCCCACTACTAGCTAAACCATGCAATACTTGGCAAGATGCCACATCATATGATTACTGTGTGACCATTGGCAACTCAAGATTGGGCCAATTTGATCAGCGTTTCTTTCCCTACACCTCAAATGTTTGGAACTCTGTAACCTGTTATGTCTTTCCCAATAACTGTGACCTGGCACATTTTGAAAGACTGGTTTTTTTCACTTTCTGCAAAGTTAGTAAATACTTTTCCATGTCTCCTCTTTTTCTCTTTTATTAACTTCTCTTTATTTCAATTAAGGCCAAGCCTTCATGTGGATTTAAGTCCGTGACTGGAGCCTCCAACTTCATGGGAAGTGAATTAAGGATAATAGATGAAATAGGATGAAGGGTTGGCAAATGCTTTTCATACATGACAGCCAAACCACCATGTAAAACCCCTTATCAAGTGCTAGGCCTTTTGCTGTTAGGACTTTGATGTGTAGAACATGTAGAGATAGTTGATGGCCAAGATAAGTTTCAACACTTAGCATCTTGTTTTAGTTGCAGGAAAGTGGCACTGTCCATAAATAAATTTGTGACTCTGATTGATGATGATGCTCTAAATTTGCAGGTCCTGGTCCTGCATCAGGGGGTGGTGTGACAAATGACTAGTGATGCTGCACATCTGAAGATGGTTATTTGCACATGTGAAGTATTTGATAGGAAACTGGTGAAAAAAGGGAATTTTTAGTGTGAAAAGGACTGGGACAAGTAGAATTTTAGAAGGGTAAATATACTGGTCAATGTGTGTTTTAAACTTCTGACATTTTCTAATCTTGAGTTTGTAAATATGATCACCTAAAAATTGAGATATTTGCTGTTAAGAAGAAAAACCTCTGTGAAGGAAGAGTGCATGATTTTTATGAAAATATGTTTTGTGAATTGTGACTACAAGGGTGTGGATCATCAGAATAATGGAATTATTTATTTTACTGTGTTGTAGCTATGGCATTTTACCCATAAGATTTTGTGAACTGTGTATAGTTTGATAGTTTTGTATATTATATTCATTAAGTCTTTGCAAAGATAGGTTAAGGACTCATTTGGATATCTTACCCAGAATTAAAACGCTTCTCATAAACTTAGCAGGATATTGTCTTTTATTTACTTTTTGTGCCTTTGGCATGAGTAACTATGGAAAGTAAACCATAAGAGTGTGAGTAGAACAGATACATGGGATATTGTATGAAAAGGGTTACTAAAGAATTTTCAAATTTGTGACATTTTGTTGTGCATAAGTTGCCAAAAGATTATTTTGTACCTAAGAGTTTAAATGTAGTTTTTGCTTTGTAAATGGAAAATACATTATGGGCAACAAATCTCATACAGTAGTTTTGATAGTAAGCAAAACAAGTTGGACTCCATTGATAGCACATTTATGTTGGTCATAAGTACCACTGAATTGGACACGTCTTCTCTAACAGTGAATGTTTAGTAATAATGAGTTATTGTTGTCTAAAAAAGGAGACAGTTTATTTATTGTCTAACATGATTTTGATCATAAAAGAGCATAGTTTATTAGTATTTTATTACTCCTGAATATAATGTCAACCAGCTGCAAATTACATTTTATTAGTAGTTTAACTTCATGCTAATAGTGAAAGAAAGGTAAAACAAATTGCAATTATAAGTTGTGAAATTTTTATTAAAAAACAAAGTAATATATATATATATATATATATATATATATATATATATATATATATATATATATATATATATATATATATATATATATATTGTTTATCCCTGGGGATAGGGGAGAAAGAATACTTCCCACGTATTCCCTGCGTGTCGCAGAAGGCGACTAAAAGGGAAGGGAGTGGGGGGGGGGGGCTGGAAATCTTCCCCTCATTTTTTTTTTTTTTTTTTTTTCCCAAAGAAAGGAACAGAGAAGGGGGCTGGGTGAGGATGTTTCCTCAGAGGCCCAGTCCACTGTTCTTAACGCTACCTCGCTGAGGTGGGAAATGGCGAATAGTATGAAAGAAAAAAAGATATATATTACTATTATTAATAAACTTAATTAGCGTCTCCCACATTAGCGAGGTAGCGCAAGGAAACAGACGAGGAATGGCCCAACCCTCCCACATACACATGTATATACATAAACACCTACACACGCACATATACGTTTCAACGTATACAGACATATACATATATACACGTACATATTCATACTTGTTGCCTTCATCCATTTCTATTGCCACCCCACCACACATGAAACATCATTCCCCCCCTCCAGCAAGGTAGTGCCAGGAAAAGAAAAAAAGACCACATTCGTTCACACTCAGTCTTTAGCTGTCATGTTATATTCTTTTTATTATACTTAATCGCTGTTTCCCGCTTCAGAGAGGTAGCACCAGGAAACAGACGAAGAATGGCCCATCCACTCATATATACATAAACGCCCATACAGGCACATTTACATATCAACATATACATACATACACAGACATATACATATATACACATGTACATATTCAAACTTGCTTGCCTTCATCTACTGTCACTACCCCACCACACAGGAAATAGCATCGCTACCCCCCAAGTCAGCAAGGTAGTGCCAGGAAAACAGACAAAAAATACCACATTCATTCACACTCAGTCTCTAGCTGTCATGTGTTATGCACTGAAATCACAGCTCCCTATCCACACCCAGACCCTACAGACCTTTCCATGGTTTATCCCAGACGTTTCACATGCTCTGGTTCAGTCCATTGACAGCATGTCGACACCGGTATACCACAGTGTTCCAATTTACTCTATTCCTTGCACACCGCTCACCCTCCCGTATGTTCAGGCCCCGATCGCTCAAAATCTTTTCACTCCATCCTTCCACTTCCAATTTGGTCGCCCACTTCTTGTTCCTTACATCTCTGACACACATATATGTATTTCATTATACTTGATCACCATTTCCTGCATATGCAAGGTAGTGCCAGGAAACAGACAAAGAATGGCTCCTCCACTCATATACAAATGATCGCGCACACATGCACATATATATTCGCAGACATATACATTTATTTGCATGTATATATTCATGCTTGCCTTAATCCATTCCTGGCACCACCCCACCACACAGGAAACAGCATCGCTACCCTCCAACTCAGCAAGGTAGTGCCAGGAAAACAGACAAAAAATACCACTTTAGTTCACACTCAGTCTCTAGCTGTCATGTGTTATGCACCGAAATCACAGCTCCCTATCCACACCCAGACCCTGGAGACCTTTCCATGGTTTACCCCAGACATTTCACATGCTCTGGTTCAGTCCATTGACAGCATGTCAACACCGGTATATCACAGTGTTCCAATTTACTCTATTCCTTGCACACCTGTCACCCTCCCGTATGTTCAGGCCCCGATCGCTCAAAATCTTTTTCACTCCATTCTTCCACCTCTAATTTGGTCACCCACGTTCCTTACATCTCTGACACACATATATGTATTTCATTATACTTGATCATTTCCTGCATCTGCAAGGTAGTGCCAGGAAGCAGCCAAAGAATGGCTCCTCCACTCATATACATGATCGCGCACACACGCACATATACATTCGCAGATATATACAATTATTTGCATGAATATATTCACGCTTTCATCCATTCTTGGCACTACCTCATGACACAGGAAACAGTATCGCTACACACACACACACACACCTGCTTCAGCAAGTTAGCGCCAGGAAAAGGCAAAAAAGGCCACATTTGTTCACACCGAGTCTTTAGCTGTCATGTGTAATGCACAGAAACCACAGCTCCCTATCCACATCCAGGCCCCACAGACCTTTCCATGGTTTACCCCGGACGTTTCAAATGCCCTGGTTCAGTCCATTGACAGCACGTCGACACCAGTATACCACAATGGTCCATTCCCTATGTCACCCCTCTCCCACAGGAAACAGGATCTCTACCCACTGCTTCAGTGAGGTAACACCAGGGAAACGGACAAAGAGGCCACGTTTGTTCACAGTCTAACTGTTATGTGTAATAAACCGAAACCACTGCTTCCTATCCACATCCAGGCCCCACAGACCTTTCCATGGTTTACCCCAGACGTTTCCATTAACAGCACATCGACTCCTGTATACCACATCGTTCCACTTCACTCTATTCCTTGCACGCCTCTCCCCTTCCTGCACGTTCAGGCCCCGTTCGTCCAAAATCGATTTCCCTTCATCCTTCCACCTCTAATTGGGTCTCCCACTTCTTGCTCCCTCCACCTTTGACACATATATTTTCTTTGTCAACCTTTCCTCACTCATTCTTTCCTTATGTCCAAACCATTTCAACGCATCCTCTTCTGCTCTCTCAACCACACTCTTTTTATTTCCACATATCTCTCTTACCCTTTCATTACTTACTCGATCAAACCACCTCACACCACATACTGTCCTCAAACATTTCGTTTCCAACACATCCACCCTCCGTACCACCCTATCTATACAGCCCATATGATGCATCCAGAGAAAACCATGGAAAGGTTTGTGAGGCCTAATATGGATAGGAGGCTGTGTTGTCAGCATTACACATGACTGCTATAGACAGGATGAGAGCAAATGCAGCCTTTCTTTATCTGTTCTTGGCACTATCTTGCTAACACAGGAAACAGCATAAGAATAAAAAAAAAAAAACTATCTTGCTTCTCCGGGAATATCTTCTTTCCTTATGAGGCTCCCGCAGTACTCAGGAAAGAGGCCACAGTTACTAGTTCCTCGTTGGGTCCACGTCAAATGTTCTGTAAGCCGAGACTGCAGGGTAGCTGAGCGTTAAGTTCTCGGTGCATTCTTTATGAAGTGTCTTGGGATATATTGAAACAGGCTAATAACTCTACGTTACCTACTTTGTCAAATGCTTTGGCAAAATCTACAAAGATGTTGCTCATTCTTTTTCCCATGCATTAAACATTAACACTTAGTTATAATGAGCTAGTATCTGTATTTGTGTAGTCTTTCCTGGAACAAGTCCATACTAACTCACTTTTGAGACAGTCTTACTAACCAAATGAACGATGGTTTTCTTTGCAATTCGTATAGTTTTACTTTCATATTAGGAAAACCTATTTGTTCTGTTTTGACATCGATTTGGATATGGGTGTTATGTCTGTCATTTACTACAATAATAGTGAGTGAGAGAAGTGGTGGAAGAATGCATGGTATGATGTATGCGAGAAAGGCATGTAAGGACAGATTAGTGGAGACGTTTTTTGTGGTCATCCACTGGATGGAACTTCCCGGAAGGAATGGGTGATAGAGATGTCGTTAGATAGACTACGGCAATAGCGCACTGCAAATAATATTCAGTACAATTGGTATACAATAAAAAGAATGTTATAATCTTTTGATTCATGCTCTTCTTCTTGATTGCGTCTTCCGTCCTCAAATCTCTCCTATTGCACAAACTCGTATCACACTGCTCCAGAATATACAAGTCCTGCCTTATTCACTTACGAGTAACAACACATGGCATTGACATTATTTAGTAGGTACAAGAATAATCTATACAATAAAAATTGATTATGTTAAGCACAATATTAAAAAATACTGTTCCTGAAATATGAGCGGAGCAAACAGCAGTGCACAGTTTTGAAAGTTTTTGGTTCCGGAAGGGTGTGTGGAGTGGTCGCCGGTCAGCTCAGTTCGAAACTTAGAAATCTTACTTGGTAAATGATACGGTAAATGGTATTGTTTAAATGTTTTTCTGTGCATTATTTCTTTAGTAGGTTTAAGACTTTCACGCAAAAAATAAATGACATTAAGAAAAAAACGAAATGTCAGGTGCTACAGATGAACGTTTACAATTCACGTAAGCAAGGTAAGGCATGCGATCATAAACAAAAAACATTATTTTTTGTGAATGGTATGGTAAATTGTAGTATAATTACTCTTTACAGAAATTTTTTTGTGGGCAATTACCATTCCGGACATTCAGCGAATTTTGGGATTTCACAATTTTTCCTGCAAACGATTACTCATTTCGTAAACTACAATACTTTTTGTTGGAAAATCAAGTATTTCTTTTCTGTCCATTATTTACGTGACGAACGTCGAACAAAGCTCGTGTGTGTTCATATGTTATTGGTAGTAGGCTACAGTGCGCATGATCAAACCTTACGCATGCGCAGTTGCCTTCTAGACATTAATTGGTCGGCTTGAATTTATATCAACCAATCACAGCTCAGTATAGGCCTCCGCAGCCCCGCGTTTGAATTTGAAGTCAGTTCCGCCATGTTGTCTCTCTGCTGTGGATCTGGCACGAATAATTCGAAAGTGTTGCAAGATTTCATATTACATATTACGGAAAAGATGGTGAAGCGTGGAAAGTTCTCGAAGAGCAAGGTGTAATCCCTAGTGAAGTGAATTGTGTGAACTTAGAAGTGTAACAAGGAAGAAGTGAATTGTACAAGTGTAACCAGCCTTGGAGTTACCGAGCTGACAAAAGAAAAATGGCAGTTATGTTAGATGAGTTATTCCCAGGAGCAAGGTGAAGTGCAATTACCAAGTGTCAATTTAAAGGAACATTTGTCGAAATTGACTTTATTTATTGATCATTGGTTCCATGAGGTCTGGAGTCATATCAAGTGTTTGAACCTGTCTTAGTAAGAGGTCGTGTCACAGTGTCCTTTCGGAAATGACCTTCAGCAGCCACTAGGCAGCCTTGATATTGTGGAAATTGGCCATCGCGATGTGAAAAAAGGAAATACAAGAAAGGCCGTGTTTTTAGTGACACCTGGGTGTTTGGCGGCATTAAGAACCAGGCAAGAAATTGTACGTGTTTCCCTTAAACGCACTCGGCTACACTGCTTCCTTTAATGAAGCAGTATATACGGCCAGGGACAACAGTTGTGAGTGGCAAGTGGGTAGCCTGCTTGTTATGAGGATTAACCTCTCCAAGAATCTTGTTGACCCACACAACACCAATATTCGCATGCAGAAGTGATTGTGGACTGGATGACGCAGCCTGGCAACGAGGCCGTGTCCTTCAAACAGCACTTGGTGCAATACATGATTGTCACACTGCAGCGAGGAGAGGATTCTACACCACTTCGTCACTGCCAGCAAGCTCTACCCTCCGCAGTCTAGTCGAAGAAACAGCGGCTAGTGTGACTTGTGGATGACAAGGAGGAAGACCACTACGACCGCAGCTCTCAGTGCTCTGAGTTTAATCCAGGTAAGCATACCAGTACATAGTTTACGGTAGAGTACGTTGGTCATCAGCGAACAACAACTGACTCACTTCCCAAGCTCTCTCATCCACAACAGAATGCATACTTGCCCCTCTCTCCAAAACTCTTGCATTCACCTCCCTAACAACTCCATCCATAAACAAATTAAACAATCATGGAGACGTCACGCACCCCTGCCGCAAACACCTGATCCACATATCCTTTACCACTTCCGAAACCACACTGTTATTCCCCAATCCGATGCTCTGTACATGCCTTCACCCTCTCAGTCAATACCCTCCCATATGATTTCCCAGGAATACTCAACAAACTTATACCTCTGTAATTTGAGCACTAACCTTTATCCCCTTTGCCTTTGTACAATGGCACTATGCATGCATTCCGCCAATCCCCAGGCACCTCACCAAAAGTCATACATACATTAAATATCCTTACCAACCGGTGAACGACACAGTCGCCCCCACCTTTTTTTTTTTTTTTTTTTTAAATAAATTCCACTGTAATACCATCCAAACCCGCTGCCTTGTCGGCTTTCATTTTCTGCACTGCTTTTACTACCTCTTCTCTGTTTACCAAATCATTCTCCCTAACCCTCTCTCCTTGCACACTACCTCGACCAAAACACCCTATATCTGCCACTCTATCATCAGACATATTAAACAAACCTTCAAAATACTCACTCCATCTCCTCGCATCACCACTACTTGTTATCACCTCCCCATTTGCCCCATTCACCGATGTTCCCATTTGTTTGTTCTCTTGGCTTACGCACTTTATTTACCTCCTTCCAAAACATCTTTTTATTCTCCCTAGAATTTAATGATACTCTCACCCCAACTCTCATTTGCCCTCTTTTTCACCTCTTGCACCTTTCTCTTGACCTGCATCTTTCTTTTATACATCTCCCACTCATTTGCATTATTTCCCTGCAAAACTCGTCCAAATGCCTCTCTCTTTTTCACTAATAATCTTACTTCATCCCACCAGTCACTACCCTTTCTTATCTGCCCACCTCCCACGCTTCTCATGCCACGAGCATCTTTTGCACAAGCCATCACTGCTTCCCTAAATACATCCCATTCCTCCCCCACCCCCCTTACGTCCTATGTTCTCACCTTTTTCCTTTCTGTACTCAGTCTCTCTTGGTTCTTCCTTACACAAGTCTCCTTCCCAAGCTCACTTACTCTCACCACTCTTTTCAGCCCAACATTCTCTCTCCTCTTTTCTGAAAACCTCTACAAATCTTCACCTTCGCCTCCACAAGATAATGATCAGACATCCCTCCAGTTGCACCTCTCAGCACATTAACATCCAAAAGTCTCTTTCGCGCGCCTATCAATTAACGCGTAATCCAATAACGCTCTCTGGCCATCTCTCCTATTTACATACGTATACTTATGTATATCTCTCTTTTTAAACCAGGTATTCCCAATCACCAGTCCTTTTTCAGCGCACAAATCTACAATCTCTTCACCATTTCCATTTACAACACTCAACACCCCATGTACACCAATTATTCCCTCAACTGCCACATTATTATATATATATATATATATATATATATATATATATATATATATATATATATATATATATATATATATATATATATATATATATATATATATATATATATATATATATTTTTTTTTTTTTCTTGCTTTGTCGCTGTCTCCCGCGTTTGCGAGGTAGCGCAAGGAAAGGGACGAAAGAAATGGCCCAACCCACCTCCCATACACATGTATATACATACGTCCACACACGCAAATATACATACCTACACAGCTTTCCATGGTTTACCCCAGACGCTTCACATGCCTTGATTCAATCCACTGACAGCACGTCAACCCCGGTATACCACATCGATCCAATTCACTCTATTCCTTGCCCTCCTTTCACCCTCCTGCATGTTCAGGCCCCGATCACACAAAATCTTTTTCACTCCATCTTTCCACCTCCAGTTTGGTCTCCCACTTCTCGTTCCCTCCACCTCCGACACATATATCCTCTTGGTCAATCTTTCCTCACTCATTCTCTCCATGTGCCCAAACCATTTCAAAACACCCTCTTCTGCTCTCTCAACCACGCTCTTTTTATTTCCACACATCTCTCTTACCCTTACGTTACTTACTCGATCAAACCACCCAACACCACACATTGTCCTCAAACATCTCATTTCCAGCACATCCATCCTCCGAGCCCACGCCTCGCAACCATACAACATTGTTGGAACCACTATTCCTTCAAACATACCCATTTTTACTTTCCGAGATAATGTTCTCGACTTCCACACATTCTTCCAGGCTCCCAGGATTTTCGCCCCCTCCCCCACCCTATGATCCACTTCCGCTTCCATGGTTCCATCCGCTGCCAGATCTACTCCCAGATATCTAAAACACTTTACTTCCTCCAGTTTTTCTCCATTCAAACTTACCTCCCAATTGACTTGACCCTCAACCCTACTGTACCTAATTACCTTGCTCTTATTCACATTTACTCTTAACTTTCTTCTTTCACACACTTTACCAAAGTCAGTCACCAGCTTCTGCAGTTTCTCACATGAATCATCCACCAGCGCTGTATCATCAGCGAACAACAACTGACTCACTTCCCAAGCTCTCTCATCCCCAACAGACTTCATACTTGCCCCTCTTTTCAAAACTTGCATTCACCTCCCTAACAACCCCATCCATAAACAAATTAAACAACCATGGAGACATCACACACCCCTGCCGCAAACCTACATTCACTGAGAACCAATCACTTTCCTCTCTTCCTACACGTACACATGCCTTACATCCTCGATAAAAACTTTTCACTGCTTCTAACAACTTGCCTCCCACACCATATATTCTTAATACCCTCCACAGAGCATCTCTATCAACTCTATCATATGCCTTCTCCAGATCCATAAATGCTACATACAAATCCATTTGCTTTTCTAAGTATTTCTCACGTGCATTCTTCAAAGCTAACACCTGATCCACACATCCTCTACCACTTCTGAAACCACACTGCTCTTCCGCAATCTGATGCTATATATATATATATATATATATATATATATATATATATATATATATATATATATATATATATTTATATTTATATATGTATATCTGATGCCCGTTCCCTCCAGAAACTCCCTCGACGGGGTGGCCACAGCAAAATAGTCTCCATAGCTGGTGAACTTCAGTGCTGCTTCATAGTCTATAATCATTATTGCCTCACTGTTTACAGGTCACTGGTAGAGGACAAATCTAGCAGTGTTTTCATGAGCGTTTTCAGAGGCTCCTAACTGATATTCCTACTGACTACCTCTGCCTAATGCGTCTACCTATTTTTTCAATCTAGTACTTCTGCCTAATGCTCATGCGTATTGCTCCTACGTACTACCTCTATTCTATTGTGGACCGGGAAAGTTTTCTTTTCTGTTTAAGGCGCCGTGACCCTGGAAGCCATTCGCCGGAAGAAAGGGTGCTTGTAAGACGGTTAGCCGTAGAGCGCCGCGGTTCTCGGGGCGTCCCGCGCTCCACTGCCGGCCCTTGAAAACGCGAGGGAGGTCACTGAGGTAGAGCAGACTTTTCCTCCCTGTAAAGTTGGCTACGCCAAGTCTCGGGCCAGCGCGTACCAATATCCGCATCTGGTCTCCAAGGTAAGAAGCCTCTGGTCGACAGATTAATGTAGGTAAGGGAAGTCGGCAAGTTAGATCCGTAACTTCGGGACAAGGATTGGCTCCGAGGGTTGAGCCAGTCGGGCCTGTGCAGGAAGCGGGCCTGGGTTCGGGCGCAGGACTGGACAAGGTGAAAGAGGTGTTGGTGTCAAGTCTACATCAATCTTCTTCCTCCATCCATTGTTGGTATATCTGTGTTGCTCTGCAAGGTGCTGCCGCTGCTGTTAGTTGTAACAGTCAGTCGGTTTGCTATTATTAGTCATCAGCTAAGTTAATAAGCTCTAAGCAGGTCGTCTCAGTATGTATGTATGTATGTATGTTAGTCAGGGGTTCAGGAGGAGGAGTTGTTGTTGGAGTTAGTAGAGCTAGTAGTTCAGTTGACCTGGGGATTGATTGGTATTGGGCCATACACGGAAGTAGGGGAATCCGACTGTCTAATTAAAACAAAGCATTGCGATGGTCGTAATGGATGTTGACGCAATGTGATATCTGCCCAGTGCTCTGAATGTCAAAGTGAAGAGATTCAACCAACATCTGCAGAGGCGGTCGGGTCCCGCATGCATTGCTGGTCGACAGGTGGGAAATAAAATCGAGAGATCGCGCGCATGGCGCTCTAACTTGGTCAACACCTGTGATGGGTCGGGTCTCGAACTCTCTGCTGCCGTACCTCAGGTCAGCAGATAGGTTACTAGCGGGTCCCGACTCCTCTCAGGTAGTGATTACGTTAAAGCAGTCCAAGTGCGATCTGCATCTCTTGCTACCCCAGCAGGGGTTAGAAGAGGCCGACCCGAGATCTCTGGCCTCTGTGACACATGTCACAAGCCCGGGACGTTGGCGCACATCTCACAGATGTGCCCACGTACCTGCGAGGGAAGAATTAAAAGGCACGACAACATCAGTGCCTTTTTAGCTGGGCGGTTGAGACAAAAAGGTTACGAGGTGGTCTGCGAGCCTCGCATTCCTGTTGTGGGGTCCTTCCGGAAGCCGGACGTCGTGGCTTCCAGAGGGTCAGAGACCGTCATCATTGATACACAGGTCTCGTGTCGGCTTCGCTCTTCCAGCTGCACACCATCTTAAGTGCAGCTACTACGGTACCCCGGAAGCCCTTAGGGGTGTACGGGAACTATCCGGGAAAGACCGTGCGAGTAACATCTGCCACTCTTAACTGGCGCTGAGCATGGTGTCAAGAAAGCTCGAGTGCTCTCCGTGGGCTAGGGCTCTCCTACCGGGACCTAAAGGTGTGCTCCGTGAAAGCCTTAACCTGGACCCATACCCTTTACAGGATGTGGTCCAAGAGCACAAGTTAGGTCAATAGCCCGCCGTGTCTATCTGGTGTCGTCTCTTGGGCTGCTAGATGCGCGTCCCCCTCTGTGTGCTTGTGGGAGACGGTTGGCTGTCCGTTGCCCCGTGGCGTACAGGTGGGTCCCAATCCCCGGGGGCGGTTTGTTTGTCGTGAGACAAGTTAGTTTCAACCTTCTGTTCAAAGTCTGGTTTAGACACTCGTTGCTATAGCAACTCTGCTCAGTACGAGAGGAACGGCAGTTTCGGACATATGGTTCGGCTGTTGGTTGAGCGGCCATTGGAGCCAAGCTGCGTCCGTGGGGTTATGCCTGAAAGCCTCTAAGGCAGCATCCCAGCTATAGAAGCAGCGGTATGTGTACGGCTAGCATTAGGTTAAGGCCACAATTACATTGACAAGCTTCCGGACGGTCTTCACACCAAAGTGACCGGGATCGGAAGCTTGAATGGGCCCATGCAAGGGGAAATTGGGTAGAGTTGAGAGCTACACTAGCTCTATCCCGTCCCACATACGGATCGACCAAAACCTGATGTGCTGTATCAAACCGTTTGCATACGACTTACATACCAGCTAGGGTGCCGTAAGTAGCAGAACAGATTCCTCACTGCGACCCACTAAGGTTTTACCCGGGTAAAGGTTAGGGGATTGGTCACGCCATTCGATGGCAAAAGCCTCTACATATATTAATGATAATCAATAATGACTGGTTGTAATAAGAAGCTCTTCCTCCAATGATGTAGGTGTTTGTATTTCGTTGTGCTGGCTGGACACCATCCTCCTCCTCATCCTCCGTCAGCGAAAGTGAGAGTGAGGTGGCTGGCTGTGTGTGTGTGTGTGTGTGTGTGTGTGTGTTTGGTAGGGAGGGGTCGCTCGCTCGCTCCCGTACCTCCTCACATGAGAGAGGAGAGGTTGCTAAAGAACAACCGCCGACCTAGTGAGTAAGGTCAAACTCTGCGGACGCAATGTGGGTCGATCGATAATGGTCCGCTGATGTTCACCACCACCACCACCCCTTACCTCTCATGCGAGGAGGGTGCAAGGGACTTGGCACATTTTTGCCCGCTTCCCTGAGACGTATAGAGAGAGCCCTTGGTTGACAGAGGAAAAACTTCGACGTTTTTTCTGAAAATTTCCCGGTATCATCCTCCTCCTCCTCCTCCTCCTGTCACCGAAGGTAAGGTCGCTGGGTGGTTGGGTCCCTCCCTATATCCTCATATCACAGAGGGTTCATTCCTCTTAAGTCGCAGTGTCGCCTAAAAATATCGTCCCTTACCTCTGTCATAAGAGGAAATATTGATCAGACACTCCACCAGGCATTAAAAGTGGGTATCATCACCTTGTGACTCATATAATGCTCTCAGGTAAGAAGGAAATTCGCTGCGGACGCAATTGGCGTGGATAATTGTCCGCTAATGTTTCCCCCTTACCTTCCATGCAAGGAGGGTGCAAGGGTTAGCGGAGGACCTTTCGCATGTTTTTCAGCTCCGACCCTCAATGTCCCATAGGCTGAGAGATAAGGAGAGCAAAGTGACGGAGCGTCGAGTACATTTTTGCCCTCCGACGGTCTGTGCCAGCTAGGCTGAGAAGTAAGGAGCGCAAAGTGACGGAGCGTCTCCGGGCACATTTTTGCCCTCCAACATTCTGTGCTCGCTAGGCTGAGAGGTAAGGAGCGCGGAGTGACAGAGCCCTTTCGGGACACATTTCGCGCTCCGGCTCCCTGTGCCCGCTGGCCTGAGGCGTAAGGAGAGAGTCCTTGGTTGACAGAGGAATAACAGACATTTTTTACGGGTTTTTCTGAGAATGTCCAGGAATGCCTTTCGGGCGTCTAATTGTGGTCTAGTTCCCCTCCGGTCGTCTGGTGGTGATATGGGGCCACACCCAACAAGCCCACTGCACTGTGTGCCAGGGGGATTTTCAATGATTTTAGTGAATTTTACGCGTTTTTGTGGAAACGCGCTTTGCTCCCCTCCGGTGGCCAGATGGTGTTGTTGGCTCCCCCCAACACCCAGAAATCCACCTCCGCCTCCCGCCAGTCCTATCATGGAGGAATTTAGAGATTGCTACGCGTTTTTTTGTGGAAAACCAATGTAACATTCTCCGATGGTCTGGGGGAGTTTTGGGCTCGCCTTAGCACTGAAAGGTAGGTCGCAGTCATGTGGTTGATTGGCTATAGAGAAATGGAATGACGTATGAGGTGCTGCTGCTGCTGCTGCTGCTGCTGCTGCTCCTCCTCCTCCTCCTCCTCCTCCTCCTCCTCCTCCTCCTCCTCTCACCGAAGGTGAGGTTGCTGGGTGGTTGGGTCCCTCCCTGGGTCACTCGTATCCGTAAATCCTCACATCACAGAGCGTTCATTGCTCTAAGTCGCAGTGTCGCATAAAAATATCGTCCCTTACCTCTGAGAGGAAATATTGATCAGACTTCACCAGGCATTAGAAGTGTGTTCCCTCACCTTGTGACTCATATGTTCTCAGTTAAGAAGGAAATTCGCTGCGGACGCAATTGGCGTCGATAATTGTCCGCTGATGTTCCCCCTTACCTCCCATGCAAGGAGGGTGCAAGGGTTAGCAGAGCACCTTTGGCACATTTTCCAACTCCGACCCTCAATGTTCTCCAGGCTGAGAGATAAGGAGCGCAAAGTGACGGAGCGTCGTATGGACGCATTTTTGCCCTCCGACGCTCTGTGCCCGCTAGGCTGAGAGGTAAGGAGCACAAAGTGATGGAGCGTCTCCGGGCACATTTTTGCCCTCCGACAGTCTGTGCCCGCTAGGCTGAGAGGTAAATAGTGCAAAGTGACGGGTCTCCGGGCACATTTTTGCCCTCCGACACTCTGTGTGCCCGCTAGGCTCTCGAGAGGTAATGAGCGCCGAGTGACAGAGCCCTCTCGGGACACATTTCGTCCTCCGATTCCCTGTGCCTGCTGGCATGAGACGTAAGGAAAGAGTCCTTGGTTGACGGAGGAATAGTAGTAATTTTTTACGGGTTTTTCTGAGAATGTCCAGGAATGCCTTTCGGTCGTCTAATTGTGGTCTAGGTCCCCTTCAGTCGTCTGGTGGTGATATGGGGCCACACCCAACAAGCCCACTGCACTGTGTGCCAGGGGGATTTTCAATGATTTTAGTGGATTTTACGCGTTTTTGTGGAAACGCTCTTTGCTCCCCTCCGGTGGCCAGATGGTGTTGTTGGCGCCCCCCAATACCCAGAAAGCCACTTCTGCCTCCCGCCAGTCCCATCATGGAGGAATTTAGAGATTGCTACGCGTTTTTTGCGGAAAACCAATGTAACATTCTCCGATGGTCTGGGGGAGTTTTAGGCTCGCCTGAGCACTCTGAAAGGTAGGTCGCAGTCATGTGGTTGATTGGCTATAGAGAAATGGAATGACGTATGAGGTGCCTCTGCTGCTGCTGCTGCTGCTCCTCCTCCTCCTCCTCGTGTCACCGAAGGTGAGGTTGCTGGGTGGTTGATTCCCTCCCTCGGTCGCTCGTTTCCGTAAATCCTCACATCACAGAGCGTTCATTGCTCTAAGTCGCAATGTCTCATAAAAATATCGTCCCTTATCTCTGCTATGAGAGGAAATATTGATCGGACTCCGCCAGGCATTAGAAGTGTGTTCCCTCACCTTGTGACTCATATGCTCTCAGGTAAGAAGGAAATTCGCTGTGGACGCAATTGGCGTCGATAATTGTCCGCTGATGTTCCCCCGTACCTCGCCTGTACGGAGGGTGCAAGGGTTAGCAGAGAGCACCTTTGGTACATTTTCCAACTCCGACCCTCAATGTTCTCCAGGCTGAGTGATAAGGAGCACAAAGTGACGGAGCGTGTATGGGCGCATTTTTGCCCTCCGACACTCTGTGCCCGCTAGGGTGACAGGTAAGGAGCGGAAAGTGACTGAACGTCTCCGGGCGCTTTTTGGCCCTCCGACACTCTGTGCCGGCTAGGCTGAGAGGTAAGGAGCACAAAGTGATGGAGCGTGTCCGGCCACATTTTTGCCCTCCGACAGTCTGTGCCCGCTAGGCTGAGAGGTTAATAGCTCAAAGTGACGGGTCTCCGGGCACATTTTTGCCCTCCGACAGTCTGTGCCAGCTAGGCTGAGAGGTCAGGAACGCAATGTGATGAAGCGTCTTCAGGCATATTTTTGCCCTCCGACACTCTGTGTGCCCGCTAGGCTCTCGAGAGGTAAGGAGCGCGGAGTGACAGAGCCCTCTCTGGACACATTTCGCGCTCCGACTCCCTGTGCCTGCTGGCCTGAGACGTAAGGAGAGAGTCCTTGGTTGACGGAGGAATAACAGACATTTTTTACGTGTTTTTCTGAGAATGTCCAGGAATGCCTTTCGGGCGTCTAATTGTGATCTAGGTCCCCTCCGGTCGTCTGGTGGTGATATGGGGCCACACCCAACAAGCCCACTGCACTGTGTGCCAGGGGGATTTTCAATGATTTTAGTGAATTTTACGCGTTTTTGTGGAAACGCGCTTTGCTCCCCTCCGGTGGCCAGATGGTGTTGTTGGCGCCCCCTAACACCCAGAAAGCCACTTCGCCTCCCGCCAGTCCCACCATGGAAGAATTTAGAGATTGCTAGGCGTTTTTTTGCGGAAAACCAATTTAACATTCTCCGATGGTCTGGGGGAGTTTTGGGCTCGCCTTAGCACTGAAAGGTAGGTCGCAGTCATGTGGTTGATTGGCTATAGAGAAATGGAATGACGTATGAGGTGCTTCTGCTGCTGCTGCTGCTGCTCCTCCTCCTCCTCCTCCTCCTGTCACCGAAGGTGAGGTTGCTGGGTGGTTGGGTCCCTCCCTCGGTCGCTCGTTTCCGTAAATCCTCACATCACAGAGCGTTCATTGCTCTAAGTCGCAATGTCGCATAAAAATATCGTCCCTTACCTCTGCTATGAGAGGAAATATTGATCAGACTCCACCAGGCATTAGAAGTGTGTTCCCTCACCTTGTGACTCATATGTTCTCAGGTAAGAAGGAAATTCGCTGCGGACGCAATTGGCGTCGATAATTGTCCGCTGATGTTCCCCCTTACCTCCCATGCAAGGAGGGTGCAAGGGTTAGCAGAGCACCTTTGGCACATTTTCCAACTCCGACCCTCAATGTTCTCCAGGCTGAGAGATAAGGAGCGCAAAGTGACGGAGCGTGTATGGGCGCATTTTTGCCCTCCGACACTCTGTGCCCGCTAGGCTGACAGGTAAGGAGAGGAAAGTGACTGAACGTCTCCGGGCGCTTTTTGGCCCTCCGACACTCTGTGCCGGCTAGGCTGAGAGGTAAGGAGCACAAAGTGATGGAGCGTCTCCGGGCACATTTTTGCCCTCCGACAGTCTGTGCCCGCTAGGCTGAGAGGTAAATAGCGCAAAGTGACGGGTCTCCGGGCACATTTTTGCCCTCCGACAGTCTGTGCCAGCTAGGCTGAGAGGTCAGGAACGCAATGTGACGGAGCGTCTTCAGGCACATTTTTGCCCTCCGACACTCTGTGTGCCCGCTAGGCTCTCGAGAGGTAAGGAGCGCGGAGTGACGGAGCCCTCTCGGGACACATTTCGCCCTCCGACTCCCTGTGCCTGCTGGCCTGAGACGTAAGGAGAGTCCTTGGTTGACGGAGGAATAACACATTTTTTACGGGTTTTTCTGAGAATGTCCAGGAATGCCTTTCGGTCGTCTAATTGTAGTCTAGGTCCCCTCCGGTCGTCTGGTGGTAATATGGGGCCACACCCAGCAAGCCCACTGCGCTGTGTGCCAGGGGGATTTTCAGTGATTTTAGTGAATTTTACGCGTTTTTGTGGAAACGCTTTTTGCACCACTCCGGTGGCCTGATGGTGTTGTTGGCGCCCCCCAACACCCAGAAAGCCACCTCCGCCTCCCGCCAGTCCCATCATGGTGGAATTTAGAGATTGCTATGCGTTTTTTGCGGAAAACCAATGTAACATTCTCCGATGGTCTGGGGGAGTTTTGGGCTCGCCTTAGCACTCTCAAAGGTACGTCCCAGTCATGTGGTTGACTGGTTTTAGAGAAATGGAATGACGCATGAGGTCCTCCTCTTCCTCCTCCAAAAACCCACGGGGTTTTGAGATTATGTTCGGAGGCACACCGAGATTAAAGGCTGTGTGTGTGTGTGTTTGTTTGTGTGGTCGTAATTACCATGCTCTCTGGTTAGAAGGAATTTGACCACGGAGACTGTTTGCGGCTATCACCCCCAAGTCGCAGTGTCGCCCCTAAAAAAATCCTTCCTTGGCTCTGGCATCAGAGAAAATATTGATGGGACACTCCTCCTTGCATGAAAGTGTGTTCCATCACTTTGTGACTCCTATGCTCTCAGCTTACGGGGAAATTCTCTGCGGACGCATATTAGTGTCGATAAATGTCTGCTGATGTTTGCCACCACCCCTTACCTCTCATGCGATGAGGGTGCAAGGGACTTTGGCATGTTTTTGCCCTTCGACTCTCTGTGTCCGCTACCCTGAGACGTATGGAGAGCCCTTGGTTGACGGAGGGAAAAAGACGTTTTTTCTGAAAGTTGCTCGGTATCCTTCGCCTCCTCCTCCTCCTGTCACCGAAGGTGAGGTTGCTGGGTGGTTGGGTCCCTCCCTCGGTAGCTTGTTTCCGTAAATCCTCACATCACAGAGGGTTCATTGCTCTAAGTCTCAATGTCGCCTAAAAATATCGTCCCTTATCTCTGCCATAAGAGGAAATATTGATCGGACACTCCACCAGGCATAAAAGTGTGTTCCCTCACCTTGTAACTCATATAATGCTCTCAGGTAAGAAGGAAATTCACCACGGAGTCCGTTTGCGGCTATCAGTCTAAATCGCAATGTCGCATAAAAATATCGTCCCTTACCTCTGCCATAAGAGGAAATATTGATCAGACACTCCACCAGGCATTAAAAGTGGGTTTCCTTACCTTGTGACTCATATGCTCTCAGGTAAGAAGGAAATTCGCTGCGGACGCATTTGGCGTCGATAATTGTCTGCTGATGTTCCCCCCCTTACCTCCCATGCAAGGAGGGTGCAAGGGTTAGCGGAGGACCTTTGGCATGTTTTCCAGCTCCGACCCTCAATGTCCCCTAGGCTGAGAGATAAGGAGGGGAAAGCGACGGAGCGTCTCCGGGCGCATTTTTGCCTTCCGACACTCTGTGCCATCTAGGCTGAGAGGTAAGGAGCACAAAGTGACGGAGCGCCTCCGGGCGCTTTTTGGCCCTCCGACACTGTGTGCCCGCTAGGCTGAGAGGTAAGAAGCGCAAATTGACGGAGCGTGTCCGGGTACATTGTTGACCTCCGTCACTCTGTGCCCGCTAGGCTGAGAGGTAAGGAGCACAAAGTGACGAAGCGTCTCCGGGCACATTTTTGCCCTCCGACACATTGTGCCCGCTAGGCTGTGAGGTAAGGAGCGCGGGGTGACGGAGTCCTCTCCGGACACATTTCGCGTTCCGAATCCCTGTGCCTGCTGGCCTGAGACGTAAGGAGAGAGTCCTAGGTTGACGGAGGAATAACAGACATTTTTTACGGTTTTTTCTGAGAATGTCCAGGAATGCCTTTCGGGCGTCTAATTGTAATCTAGGCTCCCTCCGGTCGTCTGGTGGTGATATGGGGCCACACCCAGCAAGCCCACTGCGCTGTGTGCCAGGGGGATTTTCAATGATTTTAGTGCATTTTATGCGTTTTTGTGGAAACGCGCTTTGCTCCCCTCCGGTGGCCTGATGGTGTTGTTAGCGCCCCCCAACACCCTGAAAGCCACCTCCGCCTCCCACCAGTCCCATCATGGTGGAATTTAGAGATTGCTACGCGTTTTTTGCGGAAAACCAATGTAACATTCTCCGATGGTTTGGCGGAGTTTTGGGCTCGCCTTAGCACTCTCAAAGGTTCGTCCCAGTCATGTGGTTGATTGGTTTTAGAGAAATGGGATGACGTCTGCGGTGCTCCTCCTCCTCCTCTCCTCCTCCTCCAAAACCCACGGGGTTTTGTGGAGATTATGTTCGGAGGCACACGGAGCTTAAAAGCTGTACGTGTATGTGTGTGTGTGTGTGTGTGTGTGTGTGTGTCTGTGTGTCCCGTCGTAATTACTATGCTCTCTGGTTAGAAGGAATTTGACCACGGAGACTGTTTGCGGCTATCACCCCCAAGTCGCATTGTCGCCCCTTAATAAAATCCTTCCTTGGCTGTGGCATCAGAGAAAATATTGATCGGACACTCCTCCTAGCATGAAAGTGTGTTCCATCACTTTGTGACTCCTATGCTCTCAGCTTACGGGGAAATTCTCTGCGGACGCATATTAGTAACGATAATTATCTGCTGATGTTTGGCACCACCCCTTACCTCTCATGCGATGAGGGTGCAAAGGACTTTGGCACGTTTTTGCCCTCCGGCACTCTGTGTCCGCTACCCTGAGACGTATGAAGAGAGCCCTTGGTTGACGGGGGAAAAACTTCGACGTTTTTTCTGAAAATTTCCCGGTATCCTCCTCCTCCTCCTGTCACCAAAGGTGAGGTTGCTGGGTGGTTGTGTCCATCCCTCGGTCGCTTGTTTCCGTAAATCCTCACATCACAGAAGGTTCATTGCTCTAAGTCGCAATGTCGCCTAAAAATATCGTCCCTTACCTCTGCCACAAGAGGAAATATTGATCGGACACTACACCAGGCATAAAAGTGGATTCCCTCTCCTTGTGACTCATATAATGCTCTCAGGTAAAAAGGAAATTCGATGCGGACGCAATTGGCGTCGATAATTGTCCGCTAATGTTTCCCCCTTAACTCCCATGCAAGGAGGGTGCAAGGGTTAGCGGAGGACCGTTGGCACGTTTTCCAGCTCCGATCCTCAATGTCCCCTAGGCTGAGAGATAAGGAGCGTAAAGTGACGGAGCGTCTCTGGGCGCATTTTTGCACTCCGACAATCTGTGCCCGCTGGGCTAAGAGGTTTGGAGCTCAAAGTGACGGAGCGCCTCCGGGCGCTTTTTGGCCTCCGACACTCTGTGCCCGCTAGGCTGAGAGGTAAGGAACAGAATGTGACGCAGCATCTCCGGGCACGTTTTTGCCCTCCGACAGTCTGTGCCCGCTAGGCTGAGAGGTAAGGAGCGCAAAGTGACGGAGCGCCTCCGGGCGCTTTTTGGCCCTCCGACACTCTGTGTCCTGTAGGCTGAGAGGTAAGGAGCGCAAAGTGACCGAGCTTCTCCCGGGTACATTTTTGCCCTCCGACACTCTGTGCCCGCTAGGCTGAGAGGTAAGGAGCGGCAAAGTGACGGAGCGTCTCCGGCCACATTTTAGCCCTCCGACACTGTGTGTGCCCGCTAGGCTGAGAGGTATGGAGCGCAGAGTGACGGAGCCCTCTTGGGACACATTTCGCTCTCCGACTCCCTGTGCCCGCTGGCCTGAGACGTAAGGAGAGAGTCCTTGGTTGACGGGGGAATAACAGACATTTTTTTTATGGGTTTTTCTGAGAATGTCCAGGAATGCCTTTCGGGCGTCTAATTGTTGTCTAGGCCCCCTCCGGTCGTCTCGTGGTGATATGGGTCACACCCAGCAAGCCCGCTGCGCTGTGTGCCTGGGGAATTTTCAATGATTTTTGTGAATTTTACGCGTTTTTGTGGAAACACGCTTTGCTCCCCTCCGGTGGCCTGATAGTGTTGTTGGTGCCCCCCAACACCCAGAAAGCCACTTCCGCCTCCCGCCAGTCCCATCATGGAGGAATTTAGAGATTGCTACGCGTTTTTTGTGGAAAACCAATGTAACATTCTCCGATGGTCTGGGGGAGTTTTGGGCTCGCCTTAGCACTCAAAGGTACGTCCTAGTCGTGTGGTTGATTGGTTTTAGAGAAATGGATTGACGTATGCGATGCTCAGGCATCAGAAAAAATATTGATCGGACATTCTTCCTAGCATGAAAGTGTGTTCCATCACATTGTGACTCCTATGCTCTGAGCTTACGGGGAAATTCTCTGCGAACGCAGTGTCGATAAATGTCCGCTGATGTTTGCCACCACCCCTTACCTCTCATGCGAGGAGGGTGCAAGGGACTTTGGCACGTTTTTTCCCTCCGACTCTCTGTGCCCGCTACCCTTAGACGTATGGAGAGACGGAGGTAAAACTTCGATGTTTTTTCTAAAAATTTCCCGGTATCCTCCTCCTCCTGTCACCGAAGGTGAGGTTGCTGGGTGGTTGTGTCCCTCCCTCGGTCGCTTGTTTCCGTAAATCCTCACATCACAGAGGGTTCATTGTTCTAAGTCGCAATGTCGCCTAAAGATATCGTCCCTTACCCCTGCCATAAGAGGAAATAATGATCGGACACTCCACCAGGTATAAAAGTGTGTTCCCTCACCTTGTGACTCATATAATGCTGTCAGGTAAGAAGGAAATTCACCACGGAGTCCGTTTGCGGCTATTCACTCTTAAGTCGCAATGTCGTCTAAAAATATCGTCCCATACCTCTGCCATAAGAGGAAATATTGATCAGACACTCCACCAGGCATTAAAAGTGGGTGTCCTCACCTTGTGACTCATATGCTCTCAGGGAAGAAGGAAATTCGCTGCGGACACAATTGGCGTCGGTAATTGTCTGCTGATGTTTCCCCCTTACCTCCCATGCAAGGAGGGTGCAAGGGTTAGCGGAGCACCTTTGGCACGTTTTCCAGCTCCGGCCCTCTATGTCCCCTAGGCTGAGAGATAAGGAGCACAAAGTGGCGGATCGTCTCCAGGCGCATTTTTGCCCTCCGACACTGTGCCCGTTAGGCTGAGAGGTAAGGAGCGCAGTGACGGAGCTCCTCCGGGCGCATTTTTGCCCTCCGACACGCTGTGCCATCTCGGCTGAGAGGTAAGGAGCGCAAAGTGACGGAGCGCCTCCTGGCGCTTTTTGGCCCTCCGACACCCTGTGCCCGCTAGGCTGAGAGGTAAGGAGCACAAAGTGACGAAGCGTCTCCGGGCACATTTTTGCCCTCCGACACTTTTGCCCGCTAGGCTGTGAGGTAAGGAGCGCGGCGTGACGGAGTCCTCTCCGGACGCATATCGCGTTCCGAGTCCCTGTGTCTGCTGGCCTGAGATGTAAGGAGAGAGTCCTTGGTTTTACGGGTTTTTCTGAGAATGTCCAGGAATGCCTTTCGGGCGTCTAATTGTAGGTTAGGCCCCCTCCGGTCGTCTCGTGGTGATATGGGGCCACACCCAGCAAGCCCACTGCGCTGTGTGCCAGGGGGATTTTCAATGATTTTAGTGAATTTTACGCGTTTTCGTGGAAACGCGCTTTGCTCCCCTCCGGTGGCCTGATGGTGTTGTTGGCGCCCCCCAACACCCAGAAAGCCACCTCCGCCTCCCATTAGTCCCATCATGGAGTAATTTAGAGATTGCTACGCGTTTTTTGCGGAAAACCAATGTAACATTGTCCGATGGTTTGGCGGAGTTTTGGGCTCGCCTTGGCACTCTCAAAGGTACGTCCTAGTCATGTGGTTGATTGGTTTTAGAGAAGTGGAATGACGTCTGCTGTGCTCCTCTTCCTCCTCCTCCTCCTCCTCCTCCTCCTCCTCCTCGAAAACCCACAGGGTTTTGTGGAGATTATGTTCTGAGGCACACCGAGCTTAAAAGCTGTGTGTGTGTGTATGTGTGTGTGTGTGTGTGTGTGTGTGTGTGTGTGTGTGTGTGTGTCCCGTCGTAGTTCCTATGCTCTGTGGTTAGAAGGAATTTGACCACGGAGACTGTTTGCGGCTATCACCCCCAAGATGCAGTGTCGCCCCTAAAAAAATCCTTCCTTGGCTCTGGCATCAGAGAAAATATTGATGGGACACTCCTCCTAGCTTAAAAGTGTGTTCCATCACTTTGTGACTCCTATGCTCTCAGCTTACGGGGAAATTCTCTGCGGACGCATATTAGTGTCGATAAATGTCCGCTGGTTTGCCACCACACCTTACCTCTCATGCGATGAGGGTGCAAGGGACTTTGGCATGTTTTTGCCCTCCGACTCTGTGTCCGCTACCCTGAGACGTATGGAGAGAGCCCTTGGTTGACGGAGGAAAAACTTAGACGTTTTTTCTGAAAGTTGCTCGGTATCCTCCGTCTCCTCCTCCTCCTGTCACCGAAGGTGAGGTTGCTGGGTGGTTGTGTCCCTCCCTCGGTCGCTTGTTTCCGTAAATCCTCACATCATAGAGGGTTCATTGCTCTAAGTCGCAATGTCGCCTAAAAATATCGTCCCTTACCTCTGCCATAAGAGGAAATATTGATCAGACACTCCACCAGGCATTAAAAGTGGGTTTCCTAACCTTGTGACTCATATGCTCTCAGGTAAGAAGGAAATTCGCTGCGGACGCAATTGGCGTCGATAATTGTCCGCTGATGTTCCCCCTTACCTCCCATGCAAGGAGGGTGCAAGGGTTAGCGGAGGACCTTTGGCACGTTTTCTAGCTCCGACCCTCAATGTCCCCTAGGCTGAGAGATAAGGAGCGGAAAGCGACGGAGCGTTACCGGGCGCATTTTTGCCCTCCGACACTCTGTGCCATCTAGGCTGAGAGGTAAGGAGCGCAAAGTGACGGAGCGCCTCCGGGTACATTTTTGCCCTCCGACACTCTGTGCCCGCTAGGCTGAGAGGTAAGAAGCGCAAAGTGACGGAGCGTCTCCGGGTACATTTTTGCCCTCCGACACTCTGTGCCATCTAGGCTGAGAGGTAAGGAGCGCAAAGTGACGAAGCGTCTCCGGGCACATTTTTGCCCTCCGACACTCTGTGCCCGCTAGGCTGAGAGATAAGGAGCGGAAAGTGACGGAGCGTCTCCGGGTACATTTTTTCCCTCCAACACTGTGTGCCCGCTAGGCTGAGAGGTAAGGAGCGCAAAGTGACGGAGCGCCAACGGGCGCTTTTTGGCCCTCCGACACTGTATGCCCGCTAGGCCGAAAGGTAAGGAGCGCGGAGTTACGGAGTCCTCTCTGGACACATTTCGCGCTCTGACTCCCTGTGCCCGCTGGCCTGAGACGTAAGGAGAGAGTCCTTGGTTGACGGAGGAATAACATTTTTTTACGGGTTTTTCTGAGAATGTCCAGGAATGCCTTTTGGTCGTCTAATCGTAGTCTAGGTCCCCCCCCTCCCCCCCGGTCGTCTGGTGGTGATGTGGGGCCACACCCAACAAGCCCACTGCACTGTGTGCCTGGGGGATTTTCAATGATTTTAGTGAATTTTACGCGTTTTTTGTGGAAACGCGCTTTGCTCCCTTCCGGTGGCCAGATGGTGTTGTTGGCTCCCCCAACACCCAGAAAGCCACCTCCGCCTGCCGCCAGTCCCGTCATGGAGGAATTTAGAGATTGCTACGCGTTTTTTGCGGAAAACCAATGTTACATTCTCTGATGGTCTGGGGGAGTTTTCGGCTCGCCTTAGCACTGAAAGGTAGGTCGCAGTCATGTGGTTGATTGGCTATAGAGAAATGGAATGACGTATGAGGTGCCTCTGCTGCTGCTGCTGCTGCTCCTCCTCCTCCTCCTTCTCCTCCTGTCACCGAAGGTGAGGTTGCTGGGTGGTTGGGTCCCTCCCTCGGTCGCTCGTTTCCGTAAATCCTCACATCACAGAGCGTTCATTGCTCTAAGTCGCAATGTCGGATAAAGATATCGTCCCTCACCTCTGCTATGAGAGGAAATATTGATCAGACTCCACCAGGCATTAGAAGTGTGTTCCCTCACCTTGTGACTCATATGTTCTCAGGTAAGAAGGAAATTCGCTGAGGACGCAATTGGCGTCGATAATTGTCAGCTGATGTTCCCCCTTACCTCCCATGCAAGGAGGGTGCAAGGGTTAGCAGAGCACCTTTGGCACATTTTCCAACTCCGACCCTCAATGTTCTCCAGGCTGAGAGATAAGGAGCGCAAAGTGACGGAGCGTGTATGGGCGCACTTTTGCCCTCCGACACTCTGTGCCCGCTAGGCTGACAGGTAAGGAGCGGAAAGTGACTGAACGTCTCCGGGCGCTTCATGGCCCTCCGACACTCTGTGCCGGCTAGGCTGAGAGGTAAGGAGCACAAAGTGATGGAGCGTCTCCGCACACATTTTTGCCCTCCGACAGTCTGTGCCCGCTGGGCTGAGAGGTAAATAGCGCAAAGTGACGGGTCTCCGGGCACATTTTTGCCCTCCGACAGTCTGTGCCAGCTAGGCTGAGAGGTCAAGAACGCAGTGTGACGGAGCGTCTTCAGGCACATTTTTGCCCTCCGACACTCTGTGTGCCCGCTAGGCTCTCGAGAGGTAAGGAGCGCGGAGTGACGGAGCCCTCTCGGGACACATTTCGCGCTCCGACCCCCTGTGCCTGCTGGCCTGAGACGTAAGGAGAGAGTCTTTGGTTGATGGAAGAATAACACATTTTTTACGGGTTTTTCTGAGAATGTCCACGAATGCCTTTCGGGCGTCTAATTGTAGTCTAGGTCCCCTCCGGTCGTCTGGTGGTGATATGGGGCCACACCCAACAAGCCCACTGCACTGTGTGCCAGGGGGATTTTCAATGATTTTAGTGAATTTTACGCGTTTTTGTGGAAACGCGCTTTGCTCCCCTCCGGTGGCCAGATGGTGTTGTTGTCGCTCCCCAACACCCAGAAAACCACCTCCGTCTCCCGCCAGTCCCATCATGGAGGAATTTAGAGATTGCTACGCGTTTTTTGCGGATAACTAATGTAACATTCTCCGATGGTCTGGGGGAGTTTTGGGCTCGCCTTAGCACTGAAAGGTAGGTCGCAGTCATGTGGTTGATTGGCTGTAGAGAAATGGAATGCCGTATGAGGTGCTTCTGCTGCTGCTGCTGCTGCTGCTGCTGCTGCTGCTGCTCCTCCTCCTCCTCCTCCTCCTCCTCCTCCTCCTCCTGTCACCGAAGGTGAGGTTGCTGGGTGGTTGGGTCCCTCTCTCGGTCGCTAGTTTCCGTAAATCCTCACATCACAGAGCGTTCATTGCTCTAAGTCGCAATGTCGCATAAAAATATCTTCCCTTACCTCTGCTATGAGAGGAAATATTGATCAGACTCCACCAGGCATTAGAAGTGTGTTCCCCCACCTTGTGACTCATATGTTCTCAGGTAAGAAGGAAATTCGCTGTGGACGCAATTGGCGTCGATAATTGTCCGCTGATGTTCCCCCTTACCTCCCATGCAAGGAGGGGGCAAGGGTTAGCAGAGCACCTTTGGCACATTTTCCAACTCCGACCCTCAATGTTCTCCAGGCTGAGAGATAAGGAGCGCAAAGTGACGGAGCGTGTATGGGCGCACTTTTGCCCTCCGACACTCTGTGCCCGCTAGGCTGACAGGTAAGGAGCGGAAAGTGACTGAACGTCTCCGGGCGCTTCATGGCCCTCCGACACTCTGTGCCGGCTAGGCTGAGAGGTAAGGAGCACAAAGTGATGGAGCGTCTCCGCACACATTTTTGCCCTCCGACAGTCTGTGATAGCTAGGCTGAGAGGGCAGGAACGCAATGTGACGGAGCGTCTTCAGGCACATTTTTGCCCTCCGACACTCTGTGTGCCCGCTAGGCTCTCGAGAGGTAAGGAGCGCGGAGTGACGGAGCCCTCTCGTGACACATTTCGCCCTCCGACTCCCTGTGCCCGCTGGCCTGAGACGTAAGGAGGGAATACTTGGTTGACGGAGGAATAACACATTTTTTACGGGTTTTTCTGAGAATGTCCACGAATGCCTTTCGGTCGCCTAATTGTAGTCTAGGCCCCCTCCGGTCGTTTGGTGGTAATATGGGGCCACACCCACACACACTGCGCTGTGTGCCTGGGGGATTTTCAGTGATTTTAGTGAATTTTACGCGTTTTTGTGGAAAAGCTTTTTGCACCACTCCGGTGGCCAGATGGTGTTGTTTAGCGCCCCCCAACACCCAGTAAGCCACCTCCGCCTCCCGCCAGTCCCATGATGGTGAAATTTAGAGATTGCTACGCGTTTTTTGCGGAAAACTAATGTAACATTCTCCGATGGTCTAGCGGAGTTTTGGGCTCGCCTTAGCACTCTCAAAGGTACGTCCCAGTCATGTGGTTGACTAGTTTTAGAGAAATGGAATGACGCATGAGGTCCTCCTCTTCCTCCTCCAAAACCCACGGGGTTTTGAGGAGATTATGTTCGGAGGCACGCCGAGCTTAAAGGCTGTGTGTGTGTGTGTTTGTGTGGTCGTAATTACCATGCTCTCTGGTTAGAAGGAATTTGACCACGGAGGCTTTGCGGCTATCACCCCCAAGTCGCAGTGTCGCCCCCCCCCCCAAAAAAAAAAAAAAAAACCTTCCTTGGCTCTGGCATCAGAGAAAATATTGATCAGACATTCCTCGTAGCATGAAAGTGTGTTCCATCACTTTGTGACTCCTATGCTCTCAGCTTACGGGGAAATTCTCTGCGGACGCATATTAGTGTCGATAAATGTCTGCTGATGTTTGCCACCACCCCTTACCTCTCATGCGAGGAAGGTGCAAGGGACTTTGGCACTTATTTCCCTCCGACTCTTTGTGCCCGCTACACTGAGACGTTTGGAGAGAGCCCTTGGTTGACGGAGGAAAACTTCGACGTTTTTTCTGTAAATTTTCCGGTATCCTCCTCCTCCTCCTCCTCCAGTCAGAGAAAGTGAGAGTGAGATGGCTGTGTGTATGTGTGTGTGCTTACTCGCTTCCGTACCTCCTCACATCACAGAGGAGAGATTACTAAAGAACAACCGCCGACCGACCGAGTGAGTGAGGTCAAACTCCGCGGACGCAAATGTGGGTCGATCGATAATGGTCCGCTGATGTTCACCACCACCACCACCGCCCCTTACCTTTCATGCGAGGAGGCGGCAAGGGTCTTTGGCACCTTTTTGCCTCCCGACTCTCTGTGCCCACTACCGTGAGACGTATGGAGAAAGCCCTTGGTTGACGGAGGAAAAACTTAGACGTTTTTTCTGAAATTTTCCGGGTATCCTCCTCCTCCTCCTGTCACCGAAGGTGAGGTTGCTGGGTGGGTGGGTCCCTCTCTC
>NC_092230.1:25519151-25527202 GCF_036320965.1 Panulirus ornatus | reverse complement strand
CATCAACCCCGGTATACCACATCGCTCCAATTCACTCTATTCCTTGCCCTCCTTTCACCCTCCTGCATGTTCAGGCCCCGATCACACAAAATCTTTTTCACTCCATCTTTCCACCTCCAATTTGGTCTCCCTCTTCTCCTCGTTCCCTCCCCCTCCGACACATATATCCTCTTGGTCAATCTTTCCTCACTCATTCTCTCCATGTGACCAAACCATTTCAAAACACCCTCTTCTACTCTCTCAACCGCGCTCTTTTTATTTCCACACATCTCTCTTACCCTTACGTTACTTACTCGATCAAACCACCTCACACCACACATTGTCCTCAAACATCTCATTTCCAGCACATCCATCCTCCTGCGCACAACTCTATCCATAGCCCATGCCTCGCAACCATACAACATTGTTGGAACCACTATTCCTTCAAACATACCCATTTTTGCTTTCCGAGATAATGTTCTCGACTTCCACACATTCTTCAAGGCTCCCAGAATTTTTGCCCCCCTCCCCCACCCTATGATCCACTTCCGCTTCCATGGTTCCATCTGCTGCCAGATCCACTCCCAGATATCTAAAACACTTCACTTCCTCCAGTTTTTCTCCATTCAAACTCACCTCCCAATTGACTTGACCCTCAACCCTACTGTACCTAATAACCTTGCTCTTATTCACATTTACTCTTAACTTTCTTCTTTCACACACTTTACCAAACTCAGTCACCAGCTTCTGCAGTTTCTCACATGAATCAGCCACCAGCGCTGTATCATCAGCGAACAACAACTGACTCACTTCCCAAGCTCTCTCATCCCCAACAGACTTCATACTTGCCCCTCTTTCGAAAACTCTTGCATTCACCTCCCTAACAACCCCATCCATAAACAAATTAAACAACCATGGAGACATCACACACCCCTGCCGCAAACCTACATTCACTGAGAACCAATCACTTTCCTCTCTTCCTACACGTACATATGCCTTACATCCTCGATAAAAACTTTTCACTGCTTCTAACAACTTTCCTCCCACACCATATATTCTTAATACCTTCCACAGAGCATCTCTATCAACTCTATCATATGCCTTCTCCAGATCCATAAATGCTACATACAAATCCATTTGCTTTTCTAAGTATTTCTCACATACATTCTTCAAAGCAAACACCTGATCCACACATCCTCTACCACTTCTGAAACCACACTGCTCTTCCCCAATCTGATGCTCTGTACATGCCTTCACCCTCTCAATCAATACCCTCCCATATAATTTACCAGGAATACTCAACAAACTTATACCTCTGTAATTTGAGCACTCACTCTTATCCCCTTTGCCTTTGTACAATGGCACTATATATATATATATATATATATATATATATATATATATATATATATATATATATATATATATATATATATTTTTTTTTTTTTTTTTGCTTTGTCGCTGTCTCCCGCGTTTGCGAGGTAGCGCAAGGAAACAGACGAAAGAAATGGCCCTACCCACCCCCATACACATGTATATACATACGTCCACACAAGCAAATATACATAACTACACAGCTTTCCATGGTTTACCCCAGACGCTTCACATGCCTTGATTCAATCCACTGACAGCACGTCAACCCCGGTATACCACATCGCTCCAATTCACTCTATTCCTTGCCCTCCTTTCACCCTCCTGCATGTTCAGGCCCGCAGGCGCTCCGTCACTTTGCGCTCCTTACCTCTCAGCCTAGTGGGTACAGACTGTCTGAGGGCAAAAATGTGCCCGGAAACGCTCCGTCACTTTGTGCTCCTTACCTCTCAGCCTAGCGGGCACTGAGTGTCGGAAGGCCAAAAAGAGCCCGGAGGCGCTCCGTCACTTTGCGCTCCTTACCTCTCAGCCTAACGATCACAGACTGTAGGAGGGCAAAAATGTGCCCGGAGACGCTCCGCCACTTTGTGCACCTTACCTCTCAGCCTAGCCGGCACAGAGTGTCGGAGGGCCAAAAATGTACCCGGAGAGCTCCGTCACTTTGCGCTCCTTACCTCTCAGCCTAACGATCACACACTATCGGAGGGCAAAAATGTGCCCGGAGACGCTCCGTCACTTTGTGCTCCTTACCTCTCAGCCTAGCCGGTAAAGAGTATCGGAGGGCCAAAAAGCGCCCGGAGCCGCTCCGTCACTTTGCGCTCCTTACATCTCAGCCTAGCGGGCACAGACTGTCGGAGGGCAAAAACGTGCCAAAGTCCCTTGCACCCTCATCGCATGAGAGGTAAGGGGTGGTGGCAAACATCAGCAGACATTTATCGACAACAATATGCGTCCGCAGAGAATTTCCCCGTAAGCTCAGAGCATAGAGTCACGAAGAGATGGAACACACTTTCATGCTAAGAGGAATGTCTGATCAATATTTTCTCTGATGCCAGAGCCAAGGAAGGATTTTTTTAGAGGCGACACTGCGACTTGGGGGTGATAGCCGCAAAGTCTCCGTGGTTAAATTCCTTCTAACCACAGAGCATAATAATTACGACTGGACACACACACACACACACACACACACACACACACACACACAACAAACAAACACACACACACACACACACACACACACACACACACACACACACACACACACACACACAACACACACACACACACACACAGCTTTTAACCTCGGTGTGCCTCCGAACATAATCTCATCAAAACCCCGTGGGTTTTCGAGGAGGAAGAGGATGAGGAGGAGGATGAAGAGGAGGAAAAAAAGCGGCAGCACCTCATAAGTCATTCCATTTCTCTAAAACCAATCAACCACATGACTGGGACTTACCTTTGAGAGTGCTAAGGCGAGCCCAAAACTCCGCCAGACCATCGGAGAATGTTAGATTGGTTTTCCGCAAAAAAGCGTAGCAATCTCTAAATTCTTCAATATTGGGACTGGCGGGAGGCGAAGGTGGCTTTCTGGGTGTTGGGGGGTGCCAACAACACCATCAGGCCACCGGAGGGGAGCAAAGCGCGTTTCCACAAAAACGCGTCAAATTCACTAAAATCATTGAAAATTCCCCAGGCACACAGTGCAGTGGGCTTGTTGGGTGTGGCCCCATATCACTACCAGACGACGGTGGGGGGCTAGACTACAATTAGACGCCCGAACGGCATTACTAGATATTCTCAGAAAAACCCGTAAAAAATGTCTGTTATTCCTCGGTCAACCAAGGATTCCCTCCTTACGTCTCAGGCCAGCGGGCACAGGGACTCGGAGCACGAAATGTGTCCTGAGAAGGCTCCGTCACTCCGCGCTCCTTACCTTTCAGCCTAGCGGGCACAGAGTGTCGGAGGGCCAAAAAGCGCCCGTTGGCGCTCCGTCACTTTGCGCTCCTTACCTCTCAGCCTAACTGGCACAGAGTATAGGAGGGCCAAAAAGCGCCGGCAGGCGCTCCGTAACTTTGCGCTCCTTACCGATCAACGGACCATTATCGATCGACCCACATTTGCGTCCGCGGAGTTTGACCTCACTCACTCGGTCGGTCGGCGGTTGTTCTTTAGTAATCTCTCCTCTGTGATGTGAGGAGGTACGGAAGCGAGTAAGCACACCACACACACACACACAGCCATCTCACTCTCACTTTCTCTGACAGGAGGAGGAGGAGGAGGAGGACGATACCGGAAAATTTTCAGAAAAAACGT
This sequence comes from Panulirus ornatus, assembly GCF_036320965.1. NCBI lineage: Eukaryota > Metazoa > Arthropoda > Malacostraca > Decapoda > Palinuridae > Panulirus > Panulirus ornatus. Next base: position 25,523,539 of record NC_092230.1, on the reverse strand, counting down.
CGAAGTTTTCCTCCGTCAACCAAGGGCTCTCTCCAAACGTCTCAGTGTAGCGGGCACAAAGAGTCGGAGGGAAATAAGTGCCAAAGTCCCTTGCACCTTCCTCGCATGAGAGGTAAGGGGTGGTTGCAAACATCAGCAGATAATTATCGACACTAATATGCGTCCGCAGAGAATTCCCCGTAAGCTGAGAGCATAGGAGTCACAAAGTGAAGGAACACACTTTTATGCTTCGAGGAGTGTCCGATCAATATTTTGTCTGATGCCAGAGCCATGGAAGGGTTTTTTGGGGTGCGACACTGCGACTTGGGGGTGATAGCCGCAGTCTCCGTGGTCAAATTCCTTCTAACCAGAGCGCATAGTAATTACGACCACACAAACAAACACACACACACACACACACACACACACAACACAGCCTTTAAGCTCGGTGTGCCTCCGAACATAATCTCAAAACCGGGTGGGTTTTTGGAGGAGGAAGAGGAGGACCTCATGCGTCATTCCATTTCTCTAAAACCAGTCAACCACATGACTGGGACGTACCTTTGAGAGTGCTAGGCGAGCCCAAAACTCCCCCAGACCATCGGAGAATGTTACATTGGTTTTCCGCAATAAACGCGTAGCAATCTCTAAATTCCACCATCATGGGACTGGCGGGGGGCGGAGGTGGCTTTCTGGGTGTTGGGGGGCGCTAACAACACCATCAGGCCACCGGAGTGGTGCAAAAAGCGTTCCCACAAAAACGCGTAAAATTCACTAAAATCACTGAAAATCCCCCCAGCACACAGCGCAGTGGGCTTGTTGGATGTGGCCCCATATCACCACCAGACGACCGGAGAGGACCGAGATCACAATTAGACGCCCGAAAGGCATTCCTGGACATTTTCAGAAAAACCCGTAAAAAATGTCTGTTATTCCTCCGTCAACCAAGCACTCTCTCCTTACGTCTCAGGCCAGCAGGCACAGGGAGTCGGAGCGCGAAATGTGTCCCGAGAGGGCTCTGTCACTCCGCGCTCCTTACCTCTCGAGAGCCTAGCGGGCACACAGAGTGTCGGAGGGCAAAAATGTGCCTGAAGACGCTCCGTCACATTGCGTTCCTGACCTCTCAGCCTAGCTGGCACAGACTGTCGGAAGGCAAAAATGTGCCCAGAGACCCGTCACTTTGCGCTATTTACCTCTCAGCCTGGCGGGCACAGACTGTCGGAGGGCAAAAATGTGCCCGGACACGCTCCATCACTTTGTGCTCCTTACCTCTCAGCCTAGCCGGCACAGAGTGTCGGAGGGCCAAAAAGCGCCCGGAGACGTTCAGTCACTTTCCGCTCCTTACCTGTCAGCCTAACGGGCACAGAGTGTCGGAGGGCAAAAATGCGCCCACAGACGCTCCGTCACTTTGCGCTCCTTATCTCTCAGCCTGGAGAACATTGAGGGTCGGAGTTGGAAAATGTGACAAAGGTGCTCTGCTAACCCTTGCCCCCTCCTTGCGTGGGATGTAAGGGGGAACATCAGCGGATAATTATCGACGCCATTTGCGTCCGCAGCGAATTTCCTTCTTACCTGAGAACATATGAGTCACAAGGTGAGGGAACACACTTCTAATGCCTGGTGGAGTCTGATCAATATTTCCTCTCATAGCAGAGGTAAAGGAGGATAACTTTATGCGACAATGCGACTTAGAGAAATGCACGCTCTGTGATGTGAGGATTTACGGAAACGAGCGACCGAGGGAGGGACCCAACCACCAAGCAACCTCACCTTCGGTGACACGAGGAGGAGGAGGAAGAGCAGCAGCAGCAGCAGCAGCAGAAGCACCTCATACGTTATTCCATTTCTCTATAGCCAATCAACCACATGACTGCGACCTACCTTTCAGTGCTAAGGCGAGCCCAAAACTCCCCCAGACCATCGGAGAATGTTAAATTGGTTTTCCGCAAAAAACGCCTAGCAATCTCTAAATTCCTCCATGATGGGACTGGCGGGAGGCGGAAGTGGCTTTCTGGGTGTTAGGGGGAGCCAACAACACCATCTGGCCACCGGAGGGGAGCAAAGCGCGTTTCCACAAAAAAAGCGTAAAATTCACTAAAATCATTGAAAATCCCCCAGGCACACAGTGCAGTGGGCTTGTTGGGTGTGGCCCCACATCACCACCAGACGACGGGGGGGAGGGGGGACCTAGACTACAATTAGACGACCAAAAGGCATTCCTGGACATTCTCAGAAAAACCCGTAAAAGAATGTTATTCCTCCGTCAACCAAGGACTCTCTCCTTACGTCTCAGGCCAGCGGGCACAGGGAGTCAGAGCGCGAAATGTGTCCAGAGAGGACTCCGTAACTCCGCGCTCCTTACCTTTCAGCCTAGCGGGCATAGGGTGTCGGAGGGCCAAAAAGCGCCCGTTGGCGCTCCGTCACTTTGCGCTCCTTACCTCTCAGCCTAGCGGGCACACAGTGTTGGAGGGCAAAAATGTACCCGGAGACGCTCAGTCACTTTCCGCTCCTTATCTCTCAGCCTAGCAGGCACAGAGTGTCGGAGGGCAAAAATGTGCCCGGAGACGCTTCGTCACTTTGCGCTCCTTACCTCTCAGCCTAGATGGCACAGAGTGTTGGAGGGCAAAAATGTACCCGGAGACGCTCCGTCACTTTCCGCTCCTTATCTCTCAGCCTAGCGGGCACAGAGTGTCGGAGGGCAAAAATGTACCCGGACACGCTCCGTCACTTTGCGCTTCTTACCTCTCAGCCTAGATGGCACAGAGTGTCGGAGGGCAAAAATGTACCCGGAGACGCTCCGTCACTTTCCGCTCCTTATCTCTCAGCCTAGCGGGCACAGAGTGTCGGAGGGCAAAAATGTACCCGGAGGCGCTCCGTCACTTTGCGCTCCTAACCTCTCAGCTTAGATGGCACAGAGTGTCGGAGGGCAAAAATGCGCCCGGAAACGCTCCGTCGCTTTCCGCTCCTTATCTCTCAGCCTAGGGACATTGAGGGTCGGAGCTAGAAAACGTGCCAAAGGTCCTCCGCTAACCCTTGCACCCTCCTTGCATGGGAGGTAAGGGGGAACATCAGCGGACAATTATCGACGCCAATTGCGTCCGCAGCGAATTTCCTTCTTACCTGAGAGCATATGAGTCACAAGGTTAGGAAACCCACTTTTAATGCCTGGTGGAGTGTCTGATCAATATTTCCTCTTATGGCAGAGGTAAGGGACGATATTTTTAGGCGACATTGCGACTTAGAGCAATGAACCCTCTATGATGTGAGGATTTACGGAAACAAGCGACCGAGGGAGGGACACAACCACCCAGCAACCTCACCTTCGGTGACAGGAGGAGGAGGAGACGGAGGATACCGAGCAACTTTCAGAAAAAACGTCTAAGTTTTTCCTCCGTCAACCAAGGGCTCTCTCCATACGTCTCAGGGTGGCGGACACAGAGTCGGAGGGCAAAAACATGCCAAAGTCCCTTGCACCCTCATCGCATGAGAGGTAAGGTGTGGTGGCAAACCAGCGGACATTTATCGACACTAATATGCGTCCGCAGAGAATTTCCCCGTAAGCTGAGAGCATAGGAGTCACAAAGTGATGGAACACACTTTTAAGCTAGGAGGAGTGTCCCATCAATATTTTCTCTGATGCCAGAGCCAAGGAAGGATTTTTTTAGGGGCGACACTGCATCTTGGGGGTGATAGCCGCAAACAGTCTCCGTGGTCAAATTCCTTCTAACCACAGAGCATAGGAACTACGACGGGACACACAACACACACACACACACAACACACACACAACACACACACACACACACACAACACACCACACACACACATACACACACACACAGCTTTTAAGCTCGGTGTGCCTCAGAACATAATCTCCACAAAACCCTGTGGGTTTTCGAGGAGGATGAGGAGGAGGAGGAAGAGGAGCACAGCAGACGTCATTCCACTTCTCTAAAACCAATCAACCACATGACTAGGACGTGCCTTTGAGAGTGCCAAGGCGAGCCCAAAACTCCGCCAAACCATCGGACAATGTTACATTGGTTTTCCGCAAAAAACGCGTAGCAATCTCTAAATTACTCCACGATGGGACTAATGGGAGGCGTAGGTGGCTTTCTGGGTGTTGGGGGGGGGGGCCAACAACACCATCAGGCCACCGGAGGGGAGCAAAGCGCGTTTCCACGAAAACGCGTAAAATTCACTAAAATCATTGAAAATCCCCCTGGCACACAGCGCAGTGGGCTTGCTGGGTGTGGCCCCATATCACCACCAGACGACCGGAGGGGGCCTAACCTACAATTAGACGCCCGAAAGGCATTCCTGGACATTCTCAGAAAAACCCGTAAAACCAATGACTCTCTCCTTACATCTCAGGCCAGCAACACAGGGACTCGGAACGCGATATGCGT
>NC_092230.1:25457348-25519051 GCF_036320965.1 Panulirus ornatus | reverse complement strand
AAACTTAGACGTTTTTTCTGAAAGTTGCTCAGTATCCTCCGCCTCCTTCTCCTCCTGTCACCGAAGGTGATGTTGCTGGGTGGTTGGGTCCCTCCCTCGGTCGCTTGTTTCCGTAAATCCTCACATCACAGAGCGATCATTGCTCTAAGTCGCAATATCGCCTAAAAACATCGTCCCTTATCTCTGCCATAAGAGGAAATATTGATCGGACACTCCACCAGACACAAAAGTGTGTTCCCTCACCTTGTGACTCATATAATGCTCTCAGGTAAGAAGGAAATTCACCACGGAGTCCGTTTGCGTCTATCAGTCTAAATCGCAATGTCGCATAAAAATATCGTCCCTTACCTCTGCCATGAGAGGAAATATTGTTCAGACACGCCACCAGGCATTAAAAGTGGGTTTCCTTACCTTGTGACTCATATGCTCTCAGGTAAGAAGGAAATTCGCTGCGGACGCATTTGGCGTCGATAATTGTCCGCTGATGTTCCCCCTTACCTCCCATGCAAGGAGGGTGCAAGGGTTAGCGGAGGACCTTTGGCATGTTTTCCAGCTCCGACCCTCAATGTCCCCTACGCTGAGAGATAAGGAGGGGAAAGCGACGGAGCGTTTCCGGGCGCATTTTTGCCTTCCGACACTCTGTGCCATCTAGGCTGAGAGGTAAGGAGCACAAAGTGACGGAGCGCCTCCGGGCGCTTTTTGGCCCTCCGACACTGTGTGCCCGCTAGGCTGAGAGGTAAGAAGCGCAAAGAGACGGAGCGTCTCCGGGTACATTGTTGACCTCCGTCACTCTGTGCCCGCTAGGCTGAGAGGTAAGGAGCACAAAGTGACGAAGCGTCTCCGGGCACATTTTTGCCCTCCGACACTTTGTGCCTGCTAGGCTGTGAGGTAAGGAGCGCGGGGTGACGGAGTCCTCTCCGGACACATTTCGCGTTCCGAATCCCTGTGCCTGCTGGCCTGAGACGTAAGGAGAGAGTCCTTGGTTGACGGAGGAATAACAGACATTTTTTACGGTTTTTTCTGAGAATGTCCAGGAATGCCTTTCGGGCGTCTAATTGTAATCTAGGCTCCCTCCGGTCGTCTGGTGGTGATATGGGGCCACACCCAGCAAGCCCACTGCGCTGTGTGCCAGGGGGATTTTCAATGATTTTAATGCATTTTATGCGTTTTTGTGGAAACGCGCTTTGCTCCCCTCCGGTGGCCTGATGGTGTTGCCCCCCCCAACACCCTGAAAGCCACCTCCGCCTCCCACCAGTCCCATCATGGTGGAATTTAGAGATTGCTACGCGTTTTTTGCGGAAAACCAATGTAACATTCTCCGATGGTTTGGCGGAGTTTTGGGCTCGCCTTAGCACTCTCAAAGGTTCGTCCCAGTCATGTGGTTGATTGGTTTTAGAGAAATGGGATGACGTCTGCGGTGCTCCTCTTCCTCCTCCTCCTCCTCTCCTCCTCCTCCAAAACCCACGGGGTTTTGTGGAGATTATGTTCGGAGGCACACCGAGCTTAAAAGGTGTATGTGTGTGTGTGTGTGTGTGTGTGTGTTTTTGTGTGTCTCTGTGTGTGTGTCCCGTCGTAATTACAATGCTCTCTGGTTAGAAGGAATTTGACCACGGAGACTGTTTGCGGCTATCACCCCCAAGTCGCATTGTCGCCCCTTAATAAAATCCTTCCTTGGCTGTGGCATCAGAGAAAATATTGATCGGACACTCCTCCTAGCATGAAAGTGTGTTCCATCACTTTGTGACTCCTATGCTCTCAGCTTACGGGGAAATTCTCTGCGGACGCATATTAGTGTCGATAAATATCCGCTGATGTTTGCCACCACCCATTACCTCTCATGCGATGAGGGTGCAAGGGACTTTGGCACGTTTTTGCCCTCCGACACTCTGTGCCCTCTACCCTCGTTCATTTGTGTTGTGGTTATTTATAACAGCTTAGTTAATGTCAGGCCAACTGAGAGGCCTGCCGCCGCGACACAGGATTACCAACATGATCATGAACGATTTGCTTACAATGACCCGCAAATGATAATCACATTAGTTGAATGTGTGATGAGATTAATTCACTTTATGGTTTTGAGTTCTCAATCAATGAATTCACAAATATTCCAGTAAGAAAGCTATCACAAAAGGCTTGATTTATTTTATTTATTCTATTTTTTTCAGGTTGAAGACCTCACGGTCAAAAGTACATCAAGGCTGGGCCTTGATCGAAATATTGAGAGAATTATGAAACGGATAAAGAAGAGACAACAGAAAGTATTTACGATTTTTTGAGGAAGTGAAAAAGATGTCTTTTGAAATGTGGCAGATCATAGTTACTGGGAAAGACATGAGAAGTTAGAGAGGTCCAAAGCTTCGACGTGTAGGGAAAGAAGCAGGTTTCAAAACGGCCCACCCTTGAGTTGTCTATGGTTATACAATAATCAGGTGACGCAGTAGGTTGTCGAGTATTGCTTGGTCTAGCTAGTGGTGGGGATCATACAAGCTGCCAGCTCTCGGGAGCAAAAACCAAAGTAATACCACAGTATACAGTAGAAGAGGTAAAGAACCAAAATTGCCTGCGTAGGGCAAGGGTGTCAAGTTTGGAAGTTACCCTGGGACAATTATAAGTCGGACCGCTTTCGACTCAACTTTGTCAGGTAAGGATACAGAGCTAGAACCACCCCAAATGTGAGAGCATTACTCCATACAAGGACGAATCAATTCCTTGTATAAACGGAGCAACTATTCAGAAGAGAAGCTTCGACATCCAAACAGGACACCCAGTCTCTTAGAGGAAGACTTAGTTATTACCGTAATGTGAGGTTTCCAAAGAGTGGATTTTACAGTAATACCAAGTATGTTCACTGGGTCAAGAGGCGGAATTACAGAACCGCCAAAGGAGAGACGAGAATTGAGTTTTCGATAGAGAGAGACGTAGAAACTGGGTCTTGGAAGCAGTAAACTTAAGATCTTGTCTACCCTAGAGATATCCTGTCCAAGCCTGAGTTTATTGTTGAAGATGCATCAAGACGAGATGCCGATCGAGTGGGAGAAAAGGGAGCAGAATTGAAGGATGTGGCTGAATGCAGTGTTGAATCGTCAGCGTATGATTGCATTGGATTATTCGTGTAGGGGACAGGACAGAACCTTGAGGGACACCGCTGTTAATGAAGAAAAGGGGGAGGCTGATCCATCAACAACCGCAGAGATAGATCGGCTTGAGAGGAAGCTAGATATCAAGGAGTAAAGTGAGGGAGCGGAGCTTAGAGATGAGACCCCGATGCCACATCCTGTCAAAAGCCTGAGATATGTCAAGGGCAACAACATATGACTCCCCAGAATCTTTCAGGGATGATGACCAGACATCAGTAAGATAGAATATCACAAGTGGATCTCGCCTTACGGAAGCCATACTGGTGATCAGAGGGAAGAGTGTGATTTATATGGAAATATATACATATAAAAGCTGCAACTAAAACACGAGTTTATAATCTTTTTGACAGGTCATTGTAAACCGAACTGAATTTAGCTATTATTGGTAGATATTAGATATTATTGGTAATGGTAAGAAAAATCTGAAAGTTATATAGCGGTCTACGTATAATTACTTATCATTTTGAAAATATCAGATGAGCATATTTTCTCGGAATCAACAGGTATGCTTCATAAGAAACAGTGGCTCTCAGTCTCGCAAAAGATATAAAAATGACACTGCTGAAAACTATCAAAACTGGAGAAATATCAAAATATAAAGTAGTTATGTCTGATTTAGCGAACCAAGGCTATATCCTTGTAACGAATTGCACCTCTTGATTGCTGATTATACGTTTGCTAGGAAGTATGTTCGTCAGCAGTTGTTTGTCGGCTGGTGTTGGTTGCCGGAGCTGGTGTGAGCCTCAGGCTTACAATAACAAGGTCAACGGAGAGCGGCATTAACGAGAACTTCACAGACTCACAGCATTACCAGGGAAAAGACCTTGGTTAAATCTGTGCACTTGTGTTATTGCTGACAAGGCATTTACAACAGGAGGAGGTATCTCTCAAGAACTGTCAAAATCCCGGAGAGATGGAGAACATACCTAAGGATTTACGAAACTTGCGTGCTTGTCTTGTGTGTTCACTCGTCAAGGTAAGAGATACCAAGAAATACACACGTGAATATGGACATATCGACTAAAATTACATTAGATATTCTCAGGTAAAGATACAGCTTAAAGGCATGAGTTATAAGGGTTCATTGAATTATGAGTGTTTTTACCCCATAATATCCGTCCACTTCAAAGCCCTGCCCGCTTTACGAGAACTTTAAATTGATGCTGTTACAGTTGCTACAGCTAAACTCTCACCCTAAATCATCTCTAAACATTGTAACAATGCATTCCTGAAATTTTGTTTCGTATCCACCATCTAGAAAGGTGTTGTCCATATTCAAGAAAAGTTTTCAATAGTTAGTGAAATACACCTGTAATACTATATGACACATGGTATTGCAGTGGAATTTATTAAAAAAAGGGGTGACTGTGTTGTTGACTGGTTAGTAAGGATTCCAGTGTATGTATGGTTCATGATGAAGTGCCTGAGGATTGGCGGAATGCATGCATAGTGCCATTGAACAAGGGCAAAGGGGATAAGAGTGAGTGCTCAAATTACAGAGATATAAGTTTGTTGAGTATCCCTGGGAAATTATATGGGAGGGTATTGATTGAGAGGGTGAAGGCATGTACAGAGCATCAGATTGGGGAAGAGCAGTTTGGTTTCAGAAGTGATAGAGGATGTGTGGATCAGGTGTTTGCTTTGAAGAATGTATGTGAGGAATACTTAGAAAAACAGATAGGTTTGTTTGTAGCATTTATGGATCTGGAGAAGGCTTATGATAGAGTTGATAGTGATGCTTTGTGGAAGGTATTAAGAGTATATAGTGTGGGAGGTAAGTTGCTAGAAGCAGTGAAAAGTTTTTAGTCGAGGATGTAAGGCATGTGTATGAGTAGGAAGGGAGGAAAGTGATTGGTTCCCAGTGAATGTCGGTTTGCAGCAGGGGTGCATGATGTCTCCATGGCTGTTTAATTTGTTTATGGATAGTGTTGTTAGGGAGGTGAATGCAAGAGTTTTGGAGAGAGGGGCAAGAATGCAGTCAGTTGTGGATGAGAGAGCTTGGGAAGTGAGTCATTTGTTGTTTGCTGATGATTCAGCGCTGGTGGGTGATTCGAGTAAGAAACTGCAGTTGGTGACTGAGTTTGGTAAAGTGTGTGAAAGAAGAGAGGTAAGAGTAAATTTGAATAAGAGCAAGGTTATTAGGTTCAGTAGGGTTGAGGGTCAAGTCAATTGGGAGGTAAGTTTGAATGGAGAAAAACTGGAGGAAGTAAAGTGTTTTAGATATCTGGGAGTGGATCTGGCAGCGGATGGAACCATGGAAGCGGAAGTGAATCATAGGGTGGGGGAGGGTGCGAAAATTCTGGGAGCATTGAAGAATGTGTGGAAGTCGAGAACATTATCTCGGAAAGCTAAGATGGGTATGTTTGAAGGAATAGTGGTTCCAACAATGTTGTATGGTTGCGAGGCGTGGGCTATGGATAGAGTTGTGCGCAGGAGGGTGGATGTGCTGGAAATGAGATGTTTGAGGACAATGTCTGGTGTGAGGTGGTTTGATCGAGTAAGTAATGTAAGGGTGAGAGAGATGTGTGGAAATAAAAAGAGCGTGGTTGAGAGAGCAGAAGAGGGTGTTTTGAAGTGGTTTGGGCACATGGAGAGAATGAGTGAGGAAAGATTGACCAAGAGGATATGTGTGTCGGAGGTGGAGGGAACGAGGAGAAGTGGGAGACCAAATTGGAGGTGGAAAGATGGAGTGAAAAAGATTTTGTGTGATCGGGGCCTGAACATGCAAGAGGGTGAAAGGCGGGCAAGGAATAGAGTGAATTGGATCGATGTGGTATACCGGGGTTGACATGCTGTCAGTGGATTGAATCAAGGCATGGGTAGCGTCTGGGGTAAACCATGGAAAGCTGTGTAGGTATGTATATTTGCGTGTGTGGACGTATGTATATACATGTGTATGGGGGTGGGTTGGGCCATTTCTTTCGTCTGTTTCCTTGCGCTACCTCGCAAACGCGGGAGACAGCGACAAAGTATAATAAATAAGTAATGTATTTTTTTTTTTTTTTTTTTTTTTTTTTTTCCAAAGGAAGGAACAGAGAAGGGGGCTGGATGAGGATGTTTCCTCAGAGGCCCAGTCCTCTGTTCTTAACGCTACCTCGCTGACGCGGGAAATGGCGAATGGTATGAAAAAAAAATATATATAGCAGCATAAATCCCTTTCTAAGTGTGCGTTGAAGAATGTGGAATAATGGTGCTTATGCTGGGACTTTGAATGTGTGAATGCATGTGTGTGTGCATGTTAAGAAACATTCTTCGTCACAGACAGGGACGCTGATGCAGAAATAGGTGAATAAAATGTCCTGCTTGCTAGATTTGTAAGTAAACCATTGTACAAAGCTGTGTTGTGTAGAAGAGAAGTATTTGTTCATGTGTTATTGTGTGTTTCATTTTTTCTAGCTCATAAAAGCTCAAATACTGTAGATACATTGTGATCATGGAGATTGAAACTTGGTTCACAGACCCAAGACCTGAACTCCCTGACCACATTGGATGTGCTGCGTGGTATGATTTGTTCAGATCATCGAATTTGGTTCTTGGGTTTTGTGTTAATAGTTGTCATTTACAATCTAAAAATGAACCTAGTTTAAGCATTACCCAAGGGTCTTTGGCTGATGATTTGATGCGTTTGGTTTGTATGAATCGTATAATATATGTTGGGTGAATGAAATTGTGATTTAACCTGTACTTTGATGGATGAATACCATCATCGTATGTAGATCATTATTATTATTATTTTTTGATGTCCGTGCGATTTGTATTCAATTTTGATGTATTATTGATTCGCAAAGTGAGTATGACGTACATGCTTATGATATTGGCACATGCATTTAGTGCCCTATATAGAAACTGTGTTGCCAAGCAACACATTCTCAAATTCTGCCATGACCTGTGTTGACTGCTGTTTACTGGAAGTCTAGCCAGTTTATTGTTGTCTCATAGTATATATTGTCCCATATATGGTGACGTTTGTGTGAATAAATTGTACATTTCCTTTTCCATAGCCAGAGGTTGAACCATTATGTGACGTTCATTTTTTTTCATTCATTTCAAGCTAAAAGTTTGTTTTCTAAATTGTTTCTTACATTTTTCATATGTATATATATGTATGTGTGTGTGTGTGTGTGTGTGTGTGCGTGTGTGTTTATATATGTATATTATCCCTGGGGATAGGGGTGAAAGAATACTTCCCACGTATTCCTCGCGTGTCGTAGAAAGCGACTAGAGGGGACGGGAGCGGGGGGCCGGAAATCCTCCCCTCCTTGTATTAACTTTCTAAAATGGGAAACAGAAGAAGGAGTCACGCGGGGAGTGCTCATCCTCCTCGAAGGCTCAGAGTGGGGTGCCTAAATGTGTGTGGATGTAACCAAGATGTGAAAAAAGGAGAGATAGGTAGTATGTTTGAGGAAAGGAACCTGGATGTTTTGGCTCTGAGTGAAACGAAGCTCAAGGGTAAAGGGGAAGAGTGGTTTGGAAATGTCTGGGGAGTGAAGTCAGGGGTTAGTGAGAGGACAAGAGCAAGGGAAGGAGTAGCAATACTCCTGAAACAGGAGTTGTGGGAGTATGTCATAGAATGTAAGAAAGTAAATTCTCGATTAATATGGGTAAAACTGAAAGTTGATGGAGAGAGGTGGGTGATTATTGGTGCATATGCACCTGGGCATGAGAAGAAAGATCATGAGAGGCAAGTGTTTTGGGAACAGCTAAATGAGTGTGTTAGCGGTTTTGATGCACGAGACCGGGTTATAGTGATGGGTGATTTGAATGCAAAGGTGAGTAATGTGGCAGTTGAGGGAATAATTGGTATGCATGGGGTGTTCAGTGTTGTAAATGGAAATGGTGAAGAGCTTGTAGATTTATGTGCTGAAAAAGGACTGATGATCGGGAATACCTGGTTTAAAAAGCGAGATATACATAAGTATACTTATGTAAGTAGGAGAGATGGCCAGAGAGCGTTATTGGATTACGTGTTAAATTATATGGGAGGGTATTGATTGAGAGGGTGAAGGCATGTACAGAGCATCAGATTGGGGAAGAGCAGTGTGGTTTCAGAAGTGGTAGAGGATGTGTGGATCAGGTGTTTGCTTTGAAGAATGTATGTGAGAAATACTTAGAAAAGCAAATGGATTTGTATGTAGCATTTATGGATCTGGAGAAGGCATATGATAGAGTTGATAGAGATGCTCTGTGGAAGGTATTAAGAATATATGGTGTGGGAGGAAAGTTGTTAGAAGCAGTGAAAAGTTTTTATCGAGGATGTAAGGCATGTGTACGTGTAGGAAGAGAGGAAAGTGATTGGTTCTCAGTGAATGTAGGTTTGCGGCAGGGGTGTGTGATGTCTCCATGGTTGTTTAATTTGTTTATGGATGGGGTTGTTAGGGAGGTAAATGCAAGAGTTTTGGAAAGAGGGGCAAGTATGAAGTCTGTTGGGGATGAGAGAGCTTGGGAAGTGAGTCAGTTGTTGTTCGCTGATGATACAGCGCTGGTGGCGGATTCATGTGAGAAACTGCAGAAGCTGGTGACGGAGTTTGGTAAAGTGTGTGGAAGAAGAAAGTTAAGAGTAAATGTCAATAAGAGCAAGGTTATTAGGTACAGTAGGGTTGAGGGTCAAGTCAATTGGGAGGTGAGTTTGAATGGTGAGAGGCTGGAGGAAGTGAAGTGTTTTAGATATCTGGGAGTGGATCTGTCAGCGGATGGAACCATGGAAGCGGAAGTGGATCATAGGGTGGGGGAGGTGGCGAAAATTTTGGGAGCCTTGAAAAATGTGTGGAAGTCGAGAACATTATCCCGGAAAGCAAAAATGGGTATGTTTGAAGGAATAGTAGTTCCAACAATGTTGTATGGTTGCGAGGCGTGGGCTATGGATAGAGTTGTGCGTAGGAGGATGGATGTGCTGGAAATGAGATGTTTGAGGACAATGTGTGGTGTGAGGTGGTTTGATCGAGTAAGTAACGTAAGGGTAAGAGAGATGTGTGGAAATAAAAAGAGCGTGGTTGAGAGAGCAGAAGAGGGTGTTTTGAAATGGTTTGGGCACATGGAGAGAATGAGTGAGGAAAGATTGACCAAGAGGATATATGTGTCGGAGGTGGAGGGAACGAGGAGAAGAGGGAGATCAAATTGGAGGTGGAAAGATGGAGTGAAAAGGATTTTGTGTGATCGGGGCCTGAACATGCAGGAGGGTGAAAGGAGGGCAAGGAATAGAGTGAATTGGAGCGATGTGGTATACAGGGGTTGACGTGCTGTCAGTGGATTGAATCAAGGCATGTGAAGCGTCTGGGGTAAACCATGGAAAGCTGTGTAGGTATGTATATTTGCGTGTGTGGACGTGTGTATGTACATGTGTATGGGGGGGGGGTTGGGCCATTTCTTTCGTCTGTTTCCTTGCGCTACCTCGCAAACGCGGGAGACAGCGACAAAGTATAAAAAAAAAAAAAAAAAAAATATATATATATATATATATATATATATATATATATATATATATATATATATATATATATATATAACTAATGTTCTTACTTATTGTTGCTGTCTCTTCACAGACCTTAGATATGTTTGAATCAGATGGCTGTGACAACTGTGATGAATTTTTGCGGATGAAACAGAACCGTGATCAAGTGTTTGACTGCACTTCTTCCAATTTTGATGGGTAAGTATGGCAAGTTCTCCATTTCTTATATTACGTGAGATTGAGTTTTTGGCACTTTTTTACCAACAAATCATAATTTAAGAAGATTCCTGTAAAGAGAATATGATTACAATTGACTTTACAGACACATTATAGTTTTACTCCTTCAGTGTGCAATTGAATTTTTTGGCGTTTCCCTGAGTGCAAAACTGATTTTTTTTATGTTTATCGAAAGTGTACAAAAAGAATATTTTTTTTTCATACTATTTGCCATTTCCTGCGTTAGCGAGGTAGAGTTAAGAACAGAGAACTGGGCCTTAGAGGGAATATCCTCACCTGACCCCCTTCTCTGTTCCTTCTTTTCTCTGTTCTTATTTTTAATTTTCCAAAAGAAGGAACAAAAAGAATATATCTTATTAATTTTTCATTGAATTAAAACTTAACCTTTCTTAGTTTAGGAAAAATACATTACTCACTAGGTTGGATTTTGTAATTACACAAAAAATTTCACAACTTTTGTAACTTTTTAGATGCATGTAGGTTCACAAAATAATGATTGGGGTAGTAAATACATTACAGGATTTACCGGATTGGCCAGTTCAAAGTACAGGTAGCCTAGGCACTATGGACAACAGTTAGGATTCATTGATATCCTGGTTGTCACCAATGCCAGCACTACAGGATTCAAGTCCATGCATTTGGGGATCCAGTATGAATCGTAGATGGTAAAGGAATTCTTGAAAAATGAAACATTTAGTGAAAAAGATGATTTAATGAGAATAAATTTGTGTAGGGATGTAATGGGTAGTTTGGGATACTTTTGTCATTAATTGATATGACAGCTGCTGATGCTGAAGGGCAAAGTTCCAGCCAGTTATAAGTGTATCAACTGTCAGTTGTTAGAGTCTAGCCATTAGTGCAGTAGTGCTACCATTTAGTACAATGGCATACCAACAGTCACATTTCAGAAGACTTTGCCAAATCATCGTCTGACTTAGTTGCTTGAATAACAGTGACAGAATGAACCATATGAAAAATATTAGAATTGACACATTTGAATTACAACAATAAAGCTGGGAATTTTCCAGGATTGAGTTGTCAGTTTTTCCCTGGGAATACAGGATTTTGGTATCATGCTTGTTGAAACCTAGCAGTATTAGGTGCAACAGGTGCATCATTTTCCTTGAAAAGATGTATGCATAGTCACCCACCATGGCCACATTGGGTTACTGAGGCCTCTAGGCAGTTCCAGTGACTCATCCTTAGTTGGTGTTCCCATGTATGTCCAGCCTGCAGATCCTGCAGTGCATGCAGATTTCAGCTTGTGATCGAAAACTGTGTTGATTCAATTGAGGACATCATTCAACTGAGCTTGTCTCAGTTGAGGACGATAGTTGACGCAATTGAGGACATCATTCAACAAATCTTGTCTCAGTTGAGGACGATAGTATTGGAAGGGTTAAGAGAATTCCCTTTTAAGAAATATGATTTGAGCTCGTGAAATTAACTCCCTTGGTATGTTTAAGAATACTCTTGAAAACTTTACTTCAAGTCCACAGCTGACATAATTAGTGTTTCCTTAGCTACACATAAAGTTAAGTATTTCTTTAGTCATCTGTGCCCTTTCCTACTCCTACCACACTGATCTCTTTAAGTTTCTGGTGTCCACAGTCACAAACAACCTCAAAAGGACCCAATGGTCTGATGCTATTTGTATTCCTTTGAATTGTACGTAGGGCTGTCATGTTACACAAATTCACACCTAAGGAATTTATGAATAACTGCCAGAAAATTTATGATATAGAATGTAAATTCTAGTTAAGTTTAATGCTTCCAGGACCCAGTTTCTATCCATCTCCCGATTGAAAATTCCTCACAACTCTCATCTCTCTTTTAAAAATACTTAACTGAATGAACATACTTGCTATTACTGTAACATACACTCATTCTTGGAAACCCTAATTACAGAAATGGCTAAGTTTGCCTTTAAGAAACTGTGAGTCCTTTTTAGATATTGAAATTATTTTCTCCTGAACAGTTGCTCCATTTATTCAAAGGATTGTTTCTTCCTCGTATGGCTTATTGCTCTCACGTCTAGGGGGATGGGTCTAGCTCAGCATTCTTACATAACAGAGTTGAATCCAAAACATTCAACTTATAAGCTCTCCCAGGCTAACTTCAAAACTTGATCCACTTGCCTTTTTTTTTTTTTTTTTTTTAAGGCATCAGTCATGGATAAAAGTCCTCATCAAGGTTAGGCCTCAACATGGATATAGAGAAGATTATGAAAGGGACAAACAAGGGAAAGTATTTATGAAATTTGGAGGAAATGAAAAGCATTTTAAAATGTGCCAGGTCATAGTTATTGAGAAGGACATGAGCGGGTAGAGAGTTCCAAAGCTCTAAGGTGTAGAGAAAGAAATAGTTATCAAAATGGACCACCCCTGAGTTGCCAATGGTCAAACAGTAATCATATAATGCAGCAGCTTGCGGGATATAGCATGGCATTACTTTGGTTTTTGTTCACAAGAGCTGGCTGCAATGACGGTAACATTAAGAATAACCTTACAATAGAATTATTAGTAAGTGTTTGAGGATAAATGTAGCTATATTTTGTCAACAGTTGGGGTGAGAGACTATCAGTAAATTTTAGGGAGAATAAAAAGATGTTCTGGAAGGAGGTAAATAGGGTGCGTAAGACAAGGGAGCAAATGGGAACTTCAGTGAAGGGCGTAAATGGGGAGGTGATAACAAGTAGTGGTGATGTGAGAAGGAGATGGAATGAGTATTTTGAAGGTTTGTTGAATGTGTCTGATGACAGAGTGGCAGATATAGGGTGTTTTGGTCGAGGTGGTGTGCAAAGTGAGAGGGTTAGGGAAAATGATTTGGTAAACAGAGAAGAGGTAGTAAAAGCTTTGCGGAAGATGAAAGCCGGCAAGGCAGCAGGTTTGGATGGTATTGCAGTGGAATTTATTAAAAAAGGGGGTGACTGTATTGTTGACTGGTTGGTAAGGTTATTTAATGTATGTATGACTCATGGTGAGGTGCCTGAGGATTGGCGGAATGCGTGCATAGTGCCATTGTACAAAGGCAAAGGGGATAAGAGTGAGTGCTCAAATTACAGAGGTATAAGTTTGTTGAGTATTCCTGGTAAATTATATGGGAGGGTATTGATTGAGAGGGTGAAGGCATGTACAGAGCATCAGATTGGGGAAGAGCAGTGCGGTTTCAGAAGTGGTAGAGGATGTGTGGATCAGGTGTTTGCTTTGAAGAATGTATGTGAGAAATACTTAGAAAAGCAAATGGATTTGTATGTAGCATTTATGGATCTGGAGAAGGCATATGATAGAGTTGATAGAGATGCTCTGTGGAAGGTATTAAGAATATATGGTGTGGGAGGCAAGTTGTTAGAAGCAGTGAAAAGTTTTTATCGAGGATGTAAGGCATGTGTACGTGTAGGAAGAGAGGAAAGTGATTGGTTCTCAGTGAATGTAGGTTTGCGGCAGGGGTGTGTGATGTCTCCATGGTTGTTTAATTTGTTTATGGATGGGGTTGTTAGGGAGGTGAATGCAAGAGTCCTGGAAAGAGGGGCAAGTATGAAGTCTGTTGGGGATGAGAGAGCCTGGGAAGTGAGTCAGTTGTTGTTCGCTGATGATACAGCGCTGGTGGCTGATTCATGTGAGAAACTGCAGAAGCTGGTGACTGAGTTTGGTAAAGTGTGTGGAAGAAGAAAGTTAAGAGTAAATGTGAATAAGAGCAAGGTTATTAGGTACAGTAGGGTTGAGGGTCAAGTCAATTGGGAGGTAAGTTTGAATGGAGAAAAACTGGAGGAAGTGAAGTGTTTTAGATATCTGGGAGTGGATCTGTCAGCGGATGGAACCATGGAAGCGGAAGTGGATCATAGGGTGGGGGAGGGGGCGAAAATTTTGGGAGCCTTGAAAAATGTGTGGAAGTCGAGAACATTATCTCGGAAAGCAAAAATGGGTATGTTTGAAGGAATAGTGGTTCCAACAATGTTGTATGGTTGCGAGGCGTGGGCTATGGATAGAGTTGTGCGCAGGAGGATGGATGTGCTGGAAATGAGATGTTTGAGGACAATGTGTGGTGTGAGGTGGTTTGATCGAGTAAGTAACGTAAGGGTAAGAGAGATGTGTGGAAATAAAAAGAGCGTGGTTGAGAGAGCAGAAGAGGGTGTTTTGAAATGGTTTAGGCACATGGAGAGAATGAGTGAGGAAAGATTGACCAAGAGGATATATGTGTCGGAGGTGGAGGGAACGAGGAGAAGAGGGAGACCAAATTGGAGGTGGAAAGATGGAGTGAAAAAGATTTTGTGTGATCGGGGCCTGAACATGCAGGAGGGTGTAAGGAGGGCAAGGAATAGAGTGAATTGGAGCGATGTGGTATACAGGGGTTGACGTGCTGTCAGTGGAGTGAATCAAGGCATGTGAGGCGTCTGGGGTGGACCATGGAAAGCTGTGTAGGTATGTATACACGTGTGTGGACATGTGTATGTACATGTGTATGGGGGGGGGGGGTTGGGCCATTTCTTTCGTCTGTTTCCTTGCGCTACCTCGCAGACGCGGGAGACAGCGACAAAGTATAAAAAAAAAAAAAAAAAAAAAAAAAAAATTTTTTGTCAACAACACTATAGTCATTTCACTCACTACATTACTAATATATTATGGTACATGGTAACTCATGCTTAAGTCATCACACACACTTGTCTGCAGAGTAGTGCACACCACCACTGCTTCCCACCAAGGAACATGGCTTCCCCAAAAGGAACATTGCTTTTTCCACAGCTTTGGGCTTGTTGTTTTTCTGAAGTTCACTTCTCTTTTAATAGATGAGATAAGCAGTTTCCATAACATTATGGGAACATTATCAGTAAACTCTCGAAGATAAATGAAGGCTATGTTTTGTCAGCAGTACCACAACCACATTCCTCACACACTACAGTACATTTTAATTCATGCATCATTCATCACACAAACTTGCTGTCTGCTGAGCAGTTCGTTAGCTACCCACCAAGGAACACTGCTTCCTTTGTGTTTGCCAATGGTCAAACAGTAATTATATAATGCAGCAGCTTGCGGGATATAGCATGGCATTACTTTGGCTTTTGTTCACAAGAGCTGGCTGTAATGACAGTAACATTAAGAATAACCTTACAATAGAATTATTAGTAAGTGTTTGAGGATAAATGTAGCTATATTTTGTCAACACTATGGTCATTTCGCTCACTACATTACTAATATATTATGGTACATGGTAACTCATGCTTAAGTCATCACACACACTCGTCTGCCGAGTAGTGCACACCACCACTGCTTCCCACCAAGGAACACGGCTTCCCCAAAAGGAACATTGCTTTTTCCACAGCTTTGGGCTTGTTGTTTTTCTGAAGTTCAGTTCTCTTTTAATAGATGAGATAAGCAGTTTCAATAACATTATGGGAACATTATCAGTAAACTCTCGAAGATAAATGAAGGCTATGTTTTGTCAGCAGTACCACAACCACATTCCTCACACACTACAGTACATTTTAATTCATGCATCATTCATCACACAAACTTGCTGTCTGCTGAGCAGTTCGTTAGCTACCCACCAAGGAACACTGCTTCCTTTGTGGCTCTGGGCTCAAAATGTCTTTCACTCCATCTTTCCATTTCAGTTTGGTTTCCCACTTCTTGTTCCCTCCACATCTGACACTTGTATCCTCTTTGTCAATCTTTCCTGACTCATTCTTTCCTTATGTCCAAACCACTTCAACACACCCTCTTCTGCTCTCACCCACACTCTTTTTATTTCCACACATCTCTCTTACTCTTTCATTACTTACTCGTGAAACCACTTCACACTACATATTGTCCTCAAACATTTCACTTCCAACACATCCACCGTCCTCTGTACAACCCTATCTATAGCCCATGCCTTGCAACCATATAGATTGTTGCAACTACTATTCCCTCAAACATACCCATTTTTGCTCTCTGAGTTAACATTCTCTCCTTCCACTAATTCTTCATTGCTCGTGGAACCTTCGCCCCTTCCCCCACCCTGTGACTCGCCTCTGCTTCCATGGTTCCATTTGCTGCTAAGTCCACTCCCAGATATCTAAGACACTTCACTTTCTCCCATTTTTCTCCATTCAGACTTACATCCCAATTAACTTGTCTCTCAACCCTACTGAACCTAATAACCTTGCTCTTATTCACATTTACTCTCAACTTTCTCCTTTCACACACTTTTCCAAACTCAGTCTCCAACTTCTGCAGTTTCTCACCCGACTCAGCTACTAGAGCTGTATCATCGGCAAACAGCAACTGACTTACTTCATAGACTCTCTTACTCCTAACTCACTCTAAAACTCTTGCATTTACTTCCCTAATCACCACATCCATAAACAGCCATGAGGACATCACACATCCCTGACACAGACAAACCTTTTTTGGGAACCAATCACTCTTCTCTCTTCCTACTCATACACATGCCTTACATCCTTGGTAAAAACTTTTCACTGCTTCTAGCAACTTTCCTACCACACCATATACTCTTAAGGCCTTCTCCAGATCCATAAATACTACATACAAATTCATCTGTTTTCCTAAGTATTTCTCACCCACATTCTCCAAAGCAAACACCTGATCCACACATTCTCTACCACTTCAGAAACCACAGTGCTCTTTCCCCATCTGATGCTCTTTACATGCCTTCACCCTCTCAATCAATACCCTCCCATACAGTTTCCGAGGAATACTCAACAAACTTGTGCCTCTGTAGTTTGTACACTCACCTTTATCTCCTTTGCCTTTGTACAGTGGCACTATGTATGCATTCCACCAGTCCTCAGGCATTTCACCATGATCCATACTTATGTTGAATATTCTTACTGCAAAGCCATCAGAACCTGCCGCCTTGCTGGATTTCATCTTCCGCAAAGCTTTCACTACCTCCTCTCTTAACCAACCCATTCTCCCTGACTCTCTCACTTTGCGCTCCACCCCAACCAAAACACCCTATATCTGCCACTCTCTCATCAAACACATTAACAAACCTTCAAAATACTCCCTCTCCTTCTCACTTCACTACCTGTTATTACTTCCCTACTTGCCCCCTTCACCAATGTTTCCATTTGTTCTCTTGTCTTACACATTATTTTACCGCTTTCCAAAACATCTTTTCATTCTCCCTAAAGTTTAATGATAGTCTCTCATCTCAACTAATTTACCCTCTTTTTCAACCCTTGCACCTTTTTCTTGTAGATCCTGCCACTTTTTTTTTTTTTTTATACATCTATCAGTCATTTGCACTCCTTCCTTGCAAGTATCATCCAAATGCTTCTGTTTTCTCTTTCACTAACAACTTTACTCCTTCATCCCACCACTCACTACCCTTTCTAATATGCCTACCTCCCACCTTTCTCATGCCTCATGCATCTTTTGCACAAACCATCAGTGCTTCCCTAAATACATCCCATTCCTCACCTGCTCCCCTCAGGTCATTTGCTCTCACCTTTTGCTATTCTACATTCAATCTTTCCTGGTACTTCCTCACACAAGTCTCCTTTCCAAGCTCACTTACTCTTGCCACTCTTTTCTTTCCAACGTTCTCTTTTCTTTTTTGAAAACCTCTACATATCTTCACCTTTGCCTCCACAAGATAGTGATTAGACATCCCTTCAGGTGCCCCTCTCAGTACATTAACATCTAAAAGTCTCTCTTTTACACGCCTATCAATTAACACGTAATCCAATAATGCCTTTTCACCATTTGTCCTACTTACATTCATATACTTATGTATATTTCTCTTAAACCAGGTATTCCCAGTCACCAGTCTTTTCCCAGCACACAAATCCACAAGCTCTTCACCATTTCCATTCACAACACTGAATACCCTATGCACACCAATTATACCCTCACCTGTCACATTGCTCACCTTCACATTTAAATCACCCATCACTAAAATCTGGTCTCGTGCATCAAAGCTGCTGATGCACTCAATCAGCTGTTTCCAAAACACTCGCCTCTCATGATCTTTCTTCTCATGACCAGGTGCATAAGCACCAATAATCACCCATCTCTCTCCGTCCACTTTCAGTTTTACCCACATCAGTCTATATATATATGCATATATATGTATGTTAGCGGGTGGGTCTTTCTTTGTTTCCAGGTACTAGTGCAGGAAATGGTGATCAAGTATAGTAATGATAAGATAATGGCTAGGGTTTATAAAATATCCATATTATTTTGTTGACTACAAGTCTTGTATGAATTGATCTGCTAGCACATTTAAACATAGATTCAGCAGTTTGGATGGCATGCACCATGGTATCCTGGTATAGTATGGGTAATTTCGGTGTTTAATTGTATTGGATAGATGGAATTCCTATTTGGCTCCCATCTCCCTCCCCATACAGTACAAATAGGTAAATACAAGAGTTGGGTTTACCCAGCTGCTACCTTCTTATTTGGTGAGTTTGTGATATCTATGACAAACAGGGGTTGCCATACACAATCAGTGGCAGCTCTGAAGGTACAACTTGGTATTGTAATGGTAGGTACTGCCTAACTCACTAGATATTCATAAAGGTATACACTGTGTTCTATAGCTGCCCATCTGGTAGTGAGTAGTGGCCACCATTGAAGTATCAGAGAAAACAGCTCATGATGGAATTCTTACATTGCTTCTGCTGACCTCTGTTTCAAAACCTTCAATTTCTAATTGATAACATGATATTGTAAGTTTTATTTTTTCCTTATTTTTCTCCACATTTCTCTCGAGAAAGTTTTTGCCTAACATGTGAATTGATAATCAAGATATTTAGAAATATTTGGGAAGAAATACCTAAAGAGGATGGAATTCTCACCTAGTTCCTGCAGGCCATCATTTCAAATACAGTGAACACATAATTGAGGAGATTTTTTTTTTTCATACTTTATCATCATTTCCTGCATAAGTGAAGTAGTGCCAGGAACAGATGAAGAAAGACCACATCTGTTCACATACATTCCTTAGCTGTCATGTTTAATGCACCAAAACTGCAGCTCCCTATCCACATCCAGACCCCACAGACCTTTCCGTGGTGTACCCTGAAGCTTCACATTTCCTGGTTAAGTCCATTGACAGCACATTTACCCCAGTATACCACATCATTCCAGTTCATTCTATCCTGCACACGTCTTTCACCCTCCTACATGTTCAAGCCCCTATCAGTCACAATCTTTTTCACTCCATTTTTTCATCTTCACTCTGTATTTTCAATATGATATCCTACCCAGTTTTTGTTATTAGGGTCTTACCCATTACATGAATTAATAATAAAATTAAATATCAGAAAATTAGAAGTGAAATAAGTGGAAATCTTTTTGTGCATTAGCAAAGATCTTTGGTTTAAAACTTTCAGCACATGATTAATGAAATATCATAAATTGTGTTTTTTCTCAATTTTCTATACAGTTTTCTTCAGTATGTTCTTACTTAATGAGTGAGGGGAGAAACATCTACATTCTGAAAAGGTAGGAGAAAATAGGTGAAATAAATGAAGTTCCTACAAAGCATTTGGGATCATCTTCAGTAGAACATTTATCATGTATAATTGATGAAATGATGTGGTAGATTTTATGGTTCTTATGATTTTTGTACACAGTTCTCTTCAGTAGGTTCTTGTTTTAGAAATACCGGAGAAAATATGTGAAATAAATGAAAGTCTTACCTGCCATTAGCAATCTTATGATGATCCCATTCCACTGGCCATGTGAATTGAGAGTTTTGCACATATATTAGAATAATGGGTGCAATGTAGGTAGATGTGAAATAGTAACATCAGATAGAAAACACATGAAATGTCACTACTTATCATGTCATATATACTAATGAATAACTGTCCTGTAAGACCACATATCCAGGAAATTTGTCTAACATCTTCCAAACCCTCTTCAGACCCAAAAGATGAACCTGTATACTAGAAAATAAGTGTTCATTTTGACCAAAAAATGTAATACATATACACAGAAAAAAGTATGTGAAAAATTAGAAAACTTGAAAGTAGCTGCTTCACCTCTCATCTTGCAATATGTGTCATAAATAAAGTTATAGGCTTTGGATTTTCATTGAAGAGGGGAAGATGCACAGTTTTTTTCCCCTTAAATTTTGCCTTTAGTCTGATTTTCTGTTTACCATGTATATTCTTATTTATAATAGTTTATTAGTTAAATGTTCTCATTTTGATGATGTCAGATAAGACAAGGAATTATTCTAAAAGAAATACTTTTTATAGATATGACATATAGTGTTTGAGGGGTAATGTGTTTGAGCCTAACTTTTTTCTTTACTCCTTTCTATAGTTTCATCGCACTGATGAGCCCAGAAGACAGTTGGGTCGCAAAGTGGCAACGCATAAGTGAGTATTTGTTTTACTGCATATAAGATCACTCTTTTTCTGTGACTTAATTTTTTGTATCATTTGTGCCATATCTTGCCTTTAAAGTAAGTTGTTGTATCCAAAATCTTACCCCCACGTTTTTGTTACCACTCATATCCACATCTTAAAATACACCCATCCCATGCTGCATGAAAAACAGATATTCTTGTTCTTGTGGCTTATCAGTATACTTCTAGATATCAGTGTTAATAGGGTTAACAAATTTCAGACAAATATGTTTGAGCATCAGATTGGGGAAGAGCAGTGTGGTTTCAGAAGTGGTAGAGGATGTGTGGATCAGGTGTTTGCTTTGAAGAATGTATGTGAGAAATACTTAGAAAAGCAAATGGATTTGTATGTAGCATTTATGGATCTGGAGAAGGCATATGATAGAGTTGATAGAGATGCTCTGTGGAAGGTATTAAGAATATATGGTGTGGGAGGAAAGTTGTTTGAAGCAGTGAAAAGTTTTTATCAAGGATGTAAGGCATGTGTACGTGTAGGAAGAGAGGAAAGTGATTGGTTCTCAGTGAATGTAGGTTTGCGGCAGGGGTGTGTGATGTCTCCATGGTTGTTTAATTTGTTTATGGATGGGGTTGTTAGGGAGGTAAATGCAAGAGTTTTGGAAAGAGGGGCAAGTATGAAGTCTGTTGGGGATGAGAGAGCTTGGGAAGTGAGTCAGTTGTTGTTCGCTGATGATACAGCGCTGGTGGCTGATTCATGTGAGAAACTGCAGAAGCTGGTGACTGAGTTTGGTAAAGTGTGTGGAAGAAGAAAGTTAAGAGTAAATGTGAATAAGAGCAAGGTTATTAGGTACAGTAGGGTTGAGGGTCAAGTCAATTGGGAGGTGAGTTTGAATGGAGAAAAACTGGAGGAAGTGAAGTGTTTTAGATATCTGTGAGTGGATCTGGCAGCGGATGGAACCATGGAAGCGGAAGTGGATCATAGGGTGGGGGAGGGGGCGAAAATTCTGGGAGCCTTGAAGAATGTGTGGAAGTCGAGAACATTATCTCGGAAAGCAAAAATGGGTATGTTTGAAGGAACAGTGGTTCCAACAATGTTGTATGGTTGCGAGGCGTGGGCTATGGATAGAGTTGTGCACAGGAGGATGGATGTGCTGGAAATGAGATGTTTGAGGACAATGTGTGGTGTGAGGTGGTTTGATCGAGTGAGTAACGTAAGGGTAAGAGAGATGTGTGGAAATAAAAAGAGCGTGGTTGAGAGAGCAGAAGAGGGTGTTTTGAAGTGGTTTGGGCACATGGAGAGAATGAGTGAGGAAAGATTGACCAAGAGGATATATGTGTCAGAGGTGGAGGGAACGAGGAGAAGAGGGAGACCAAATTGGAGGTGGAAAGATGGAGTGAAAAAGATTTTGTGTGATCGGGGCCTGAACATGCAGGAGGGTGAAAGGAGGGCAAGGAATAGAGTGAATTGGAGCGATGTGGTATACCGGGGTTGACGTGCTGTCAGTGGATTGAATCAAGGCATGTGAAGCGTCTTGGGTAAACCATGGAAAGTTGTGTAGGTATGTATATTTGCGTGTGTGGACGTATGTATATACATGTGTATGGGGGTGGGTTGGGCCATTTCTTTCATCTGTTTCCTTGAGCTACCTCGCAAACGCGGGAGACAGCGACAAAGTATAATAAAAAAAAAAAAAAAATGTTTGAGCATATACCCTATATACCAGTTTGGTATTTCCTTTTAGGAATGTGTGTTAGAAAGTGAGCCCTTCATTGGTCACTGGTTTTGATGAATATTTTCTGTTAGCTGAGACATCATGGGCAACTGAATGCCCTTATCAAGGCAATCTCTTAAGTGGTACAGTGTGTGAAAGGAGAAAGTTGAGAGTAGATGTGAATAAGAGCAAGGTTATTAGGTTCAGTAGGGTTGAGGGACAAGTTAATTGGGAGTTAAGTTAGAATGGAGAAAAACTGGAGGAAGTGAAGTATTTTAGATATCTGGGAGTGGACTTAGCAGCAGATGGAACTATGGAAGTGGAAGTGAATCACAGGGAGAGAGAAGGGGTGAAGATTCTGGGAGCATTGAAGAATGTGTGGAAGGCGAGAATGTTATCTTGGAGTGCAAAAATGGGTATATTTGAAGGAATAGTGGTTCCAACAATGTTATATAGTTGCGAGGCATGGGCTATATATAGGATTGTACGGAGGAGGGTAGATGTGTTGGAATTTAAATGTTTAAGGACAGTATGTGATGTGAGGTGGTTTGATCAAGTAAGTAATGAAAGGGTAAGAGAGAGAGATGTGGTAATAAAAAGAGTGTGGTTGAGAACAGAAGAGGGTTTGTTGAAATGGTTTGGACACATAGTGAGAATGAGTGAGGAAAGATTGACAACGAGGATATATGTGTCAAAGGTGGAGGGAAGAAGGAGAAGCGGGAGACCAAATTGAAGGTGGAAGGATGGAGTGAAAAAGATTTTGAGCGATCGGGGCCTGGACATACAGGAGGATGAAAGGCATGAAGGGATAGAGTGCATTGGAACGATGTGGTATACCGGGGAACATCAGTGAAGGGGAAAAATGGGGAGATGATAACAAGTAGTAGTGATGTAAGAAGGGGCTGGATTGAGTATTTTGAAGGTTTGTTGAATGTGTTTGATGATAGAGTGGCAGATATAGGGTGTTTTGGTCGAGGTGGTATGCAAAGTGAGAGGGTTAGGGAGAATGACTTGGTGAACAGAGAAAAAGTAGTAAAAGCTTTGCGGAAGATGAAAGCCAGCAAGGCGGTGGGTTTAGATGGTGTTGCAGTGGAATTTATTAAAAAAGGGGGTGACTGTGTTGTTGACTGGTTGGTAAGGATATTTAATGTATGTATAACTCATGGTGAGGTGCCTGAGGATTGGTGGAATGTTTGCTTAGTGCCATTGTACAAAGGCAAAGGGGATGAGAGTGAGTGCTCAAATTACAGAGGTATAAGTTTGTTAATATCCCTGGGAAATTATATGTGAGGGTATTGATTGAGAGGGTGAAGGCATGTACAGAGCATCAGATTGGGGAAGAGCAGTGTGGTTTCAGAAGTGGTAGAGGATGTGTGGATCAGGTGTTTGCTTTGAAGAATGTATGTGAGAAATACTTAGAAAAGCAAATGGATTTGTATGTAGCAGAGATGCTCTGTGGAAGGTATTAAGAATATATGGTGTGGGAGGCAAGTTGATAGAAGCAGTGAAAAGTTTTTATCAAGGATGTAAGGCATGTGTGCGAATGGGAAGAGAGAAAAGTGATTGGTTCTCAGTGAATGTTAGTTTGTATCAGGGGTGTGTGATGTCTCCACGGTTGTTTAATTTGTTTATGGATGGGAGGGTGAATGCAAGAGTTTTGGAGAGAGGGGCAAGTATGCAGTCTGTTGTGGATGAGAGAGCTTGGAAAGTGAATCGGGTGTTGTTTTAGTGTTTCAGATATCTGGAAGTGGATTTGGCATTGAATGGAACCATGAAAGAGGAAGTGAGTCACATGGTGGGGGAGGGGGCGAAAGTTCTGGGAGCGTTGAAAAATGTGTGGAAGGCGAGAACATTATCTCGGAAAGCAAAAATGGGTATGTTTAAGGAATAGTGGTTCCAACAGTGTTATATGGTTGTGAGGCGTGAGCTGTAGATAGAGTTGTGCGGAGGAGGGTGGATATATATATATATATATATATATAAGTATATTTATATTCATTTATTTATTTTGCTTTGTCGCTGTCTCCCGCATTAGCGAGGTAACGCAAGGAAACAGACAAAAGAGTGGCCCAACCCACCCTCATACACATGTATATACATACACGTCCACACACGCAAAATATACATACCTATACATCTCAATGTACACTTATATATACACACACAGACATATACATATATACACATGTACATAATTCATACTGTCTGCCTTTATTTATTCCCATTGCCACCCCGCCACACATGGAAAAACAACCCCCTCCCCCCTCATGTGTGCGAGGTAGCGCTAGGAAAAGACAACAAAAGCCCCATTCGCTCACACTCAGTCTCTAGCTGTCATGTAATAATGCACCGAAACCGCAGCTCCCTTTCCATATCCAGGCCCCACAGAACTTTCCATGGTTTACCCCAGATGCTTCACATGCCCTGGTTCAATCCATTGACAGCACGTCAACCCCGGTATACCACATCGTTCCAATTCACTCTATTCCTTGCACGCCTTTCACCCTCCTGCATGTTCAGGCCCCAATCACTCAAAATCTTTTTCACTCCATCTTTCCACCTCCAATTTGGTCTCCCACTTCTCCTCGTTCCCTCCACCTTTGACACATATATCCTCTTGGTCAGTCTTTCCTCACTCATTCTCTCCATGTGCCCAAACCATTTCAAAACACCCTCTTCTGCTCTCTCAACCACACTCTTTTTATTTCCACACATCTCTCTTACCCTTACATTACTTACTCGATCAAACCACCTCACACCACATATTGTCCCCAGACATCTCATTTCCAGCACATCCACCCCGCTGTGCACAACTCTATCCATAGCCCATACCTCGCAACCATACAACATTGTTGGAACCACTGTTCCTTCAAACATACCCATTTTTGCTTTCCGAGATAATGTTCTCGACTTCCAAACATTTTTAAAGGCTCCCAGAATTTTCGCCCCCTCCCCCACCCTATGATTCACTTCCGCTTCCATGGTTCCATCCGCTGCCAGATCCACTCCCAGATATCTAAAACCCTTTACTTCCTCCAGTTTTTCTCCATTCAAACTTACCTCCCAGTTGACTTGACCCTCAACCCTACTGTACCTAATAACCTTGCTCTTATTCACATTTACTCTTAACTTTCTGCTTTCACACACTCTACCAAACTCAGTCACCAGCTTCTGCAGTTTCTCACATGAATCAGCCACCAACTCTGTATCATCAGCGAACAACAACTGACTCACTTCCCAAGCTCTCTCATCCACAACAGACTGCATACTTGCCCCTCTTTCCAAAACTCTTGCATTCACCTCCCTAACAACCCCATCCATAAACAAATTAAACAACCATGGAGACATCACACACCCCTGCCGCAAACCTACATTCACTGAGAACCAATCACTTTCCTCTCTTCCTACACGTACACATGCCTTACATCCTCGATAAAAACTTTTCACTGCTTCTAACAACTTGCCTCCCACACCATATATTCTTAATACCCTCCACAGAGCATCTCTATCAACTCTATCATATGCCTTCTCCAGATCCATAAATGCTACATACAAATCCATTTGCTTTTCTAAGTATTTCTCACATACATTCTTCAAAGCAAGCACCTGATCCACACATCCTCTACCACTTCTGAAACCACACTGCTCTTCCCCAATGTGATGCTCTGTACATGCCTTCACCCTCTCAATCAACACCCTCCCATATAATTTACCAGGAATACTCAACAAACTTATACCTCTGTAATTTGAGCACTCACTCTTATGGGCTTTGCCTTTTTACAAAGGCACTATGCAAGCATTCCACCAATCCTCAGGCACCTCACCATGAATCATACATACATTAATTAACCTCACCAACCAGTCAACAATACAGTCACCCCCTTTTTTAATAATTTCTTCTGCAATACCATCCAAATCTGCTGCCTTGCCGGCTTTCATCTTCCGCAAAGCTTTTACTACCTCTTCTCTGTTTACCAAATCATTTTCCCTAACCCTCTCACTTTGCACACCACCTCGACCAAAACACCCTATATCTGCCACTCTATCATCAGACACATTCAACAAACCTTCAAAATACTCACTTCATCTCCTTCTCACATCACCACTACTTGTTATCACCTCCCCATTAGCCCCCTTCACTGAAGTTCCCATTTGCTCCCATGTCTTACGCAATTTATTTACCTCCTTCCAAAACATCTTTTTATTCTCCCTAAAATTTAATGATACTCTCTCACCCCAACTCTCATTTGCCCTCTTTTTCACCTCTTGCACCTTTCTCTTGACCTGCCTCTTTCTTTTATACATCTCCACTCATTTGCATTTTTTTCCTGAAGTCTGTTGGGGATGAGAGAGCTTGGGAAGTGAGTCAGTTGTTGTTCGCTGATGATACAGCGCTGGTGGCTGATTCATGTGAGAAACT
Organism: Panulirus ornatus; assembly: GCF_036320965.1. Lineage (NCBI taxonomy): Eukaryota > Metazoa > Arthropoda > Malacostraca > Decapoda > Palinuridae > Panulirus > Panulirus ornatus. Next base: position 25,492,768 of record NC_092230.1, on the reverse strand, counting down.
GCAGAAGCTGGTGACTGAGTTTGGTAAAGTGTGTGGAAGAAGAAAGTTAAGAGTAAATGTGAATAAGAGCAAGGTTATTAGGTACAGTAGGGTTGAGGGTCAAGTCAATTGGGAGGTGAGTTTGAATGGAGAAAAACTGGAGGAAGTGAAGTGTTTTAGATATCTGGAGTGGATCTGGCGGCGGATGGAACCATGGAAGCGGAAGTGGATCATAGGGTGGGGGAGGGGGCGAAAATTCTGGGGGCCTTGAAGAATGTGTGGAAGTCGAGAACATTATCTCGAAAGCAAAAATGGGTATGTTTGAAGGAATAGTGGTTCCAACAATGTTGTATGGTTGCGAGGCGTGGGCTATGGATAGAGTTGTGCGCAGGAGGATGGATGTGCTGGAAATGAGATGTTTGAGGACAATGTGTGGTGTGAGGTGGTTTGATCGAGTGAGTAACGTAAGGGTAAGAGAGATGTGTGGAAATAAAAAGAGCGTGGTTGAGAGAGCAGAAGAGGGTGTTTTGAAGTGGTTTGGGCACATGGAGAGAATGAGTGAGGAAAGATTGACCAAGAGGATATATGTGTCGGAGGTGGAGGGAACGAGGAGAAGAGGGAGACCAAATTGGAGGTGGAAAGATGGAGTGAAAAAGATTTTGTTTGATCGGGCCTGAATATGCAGGAGGGTGAAAGGAGGGCAAGGAATAGAGTGAATTGGAGCGATGTGGTATACCGGGGTTGACGTGCTGTCAGTGGATTGAATCAAGGCATGTGAAGCGTCTGGGGTAAACCATGGAAAGCTGTATAGGTATGTATATTTGCGTGTGTGGATGTATGTATATACATGTGTATGGGGGGGTTGGGCCATTTCTTTCGTCTGTTTCCTTGCGCTACCTCGCAAACGCGGGAGACAGCGACAAAGTATAATAAAAAAAAAATAATGTTTGAGCATATACCCTATAATACCGTTTGGTATTTCCTTTTAGGAATGTGTGTTAGAAAGTGAGCCCTTCATTGGTCACTGGTTTTGATGAATATTTTCTGTTAGCTGAGACATCATGGGCAACTGAATGCCCTTATCAAGGCAATCTCTTTAGTGGTACAGTGTGTGAAAGGAGAAAGGTGAAAGTAGATGTGAATAAGAGCAAGGTTATTAGGTTCAGTAGGGTTGAGGGACAAGTTAATTGGGAGTTAAGTTAGAATGGAGAAAAACTGGAGGAAGTGAAGTATTTTAGATATCTGGGAGTGGACTTAGCACCAGATGGAACTATGGAAGTGGAAGTGAATCACAGGGAGAGAGAAGGGGTGAAGATTCTGGGAGCATTGAAGAATGTGTGGAAGGCAAGAATGTTATCTTGGAGTGCAAAAATGGGTATATTTGAAGGAATAGTGGTTCCAACAATGTTATATAGTTGCGAGGCATGGGCTATATATAGGATTGTACGGAGGAGGATAGATGTGTTGGAAATTAAATGTTTGAGGACAGTATGTGATGTGAGGTGGTTTGATCAAGTAATATGAAAGGGTAAGAGAGAGAGATGTGATAATAAAAGAGTGTGGTTGAGAACAGAAGAGGGTTTGTTGAAATGGTTTGGACACATAGTGAGAATGAGTGAGGAAAGATTGACAACGAGGATATATGTGTCAAAGGTGGAGGGAAGAAGGAGAAGCGGGAGACCAAATTGAAGGTGGAAGGATGGAGTGAAAAAGATTTTGAGCGATCGGGGCCTGGACATACAGGTGGATGAAAGGCATGAAGGATAGAGTGCATTGGAACGATGTGGTATACCGGGGAACATCAGTGAAGGGGAAAAATGGGGAGATGATAACAAGTAGTAGTGATGTAAGAAGGGGCTGGATTGAGTATTTTGAAGGTTTGTTGAATGTGTTTTGAATGATAGAGTGGCAGATATAGGGTGTTTTGGTCGAGGTGGTATGCAAAGTGAGAGGGTTAGGGAGAATGACTTGGTGAACAGAGAAAAGGTAGTAAAAGCTTTGCGGAAGATGAAAGCCAGCAAGGCGGTGGGTTAGATGGTGTTGCAGTGGAATTTATTAAAAAAGGGGTGACTGTGTTGTTGACTGTGGTAAGGAATTTAATGTATGTATAACTCATGGTGAGGTGCCTGAGGATTGGTGGAATGTTTGCTTAGTGCCATTGTACAAAGGCAAAGGGATGAGAGTGAGTGCTCAAATTACAGAGGTATAAGTTTGTTAATATTCCTGGGAAATTATATGTGAGGGTATTGATTGAGAGGGTGAAGGCATGTAAGAGCATCAGATTGGGGAAGAGCAGTGTGGTTTTTAGAAGTGGTAGAGGATGTGTGGATCAGGTGTTTGCTTTGAAGAATGTATGTGAGAAATACCTAGAAAAGCAAATGGATTTGTATGTAGCAGAGATGCTATGTGGAAGGTATTAAGAATATATGGTGTGGGAGGCAAGTTGATAGAAGCAGTGAAAAGTTTTTATCAAGGATGTAAGGCATGTGTGCAAATGGGAAGAGAGAAAAGTGATTGGTTCTCATTGAATGCTAGTTTGTATCAGGGGTGTGTGATGTCTCCACGGTTGTTTAATTTGTTTATGGATGGGAGGGTGAATGCAAGAGTTTTGGAGAGAGGGCAAGTATGCAGTCTGTTGTGGATGAGAGAGCTTGGAAAGTGAATCGGGTGTTGTTTTAGTGTTTCAGATATCTGGAAGTGGATTTGGCATTGAATGGAACCATGGAAGAGGAAGTGAGTCACATGGTGGGGGAGGGGGCGAAAGTTCTGGGAGCGTTGAAAAATGTGTGGAAGGCGAGAACATTATCTCGGAAAGCAAAAATGGGTATGTTTAAGGAATAGTGGTTCCAACAGTGTTATATGGTTGTGAGGCGTGAGCTGTAGATAGAGTTGTGCGGAGGAGGTGGATATATATATATATATATATATATAAGTATATTTATATTCATTTATTTATTTTGCTTTGTCGCTGTCTCCCGCGTTAGCGAGGTAACGCAAGGAAACAGACAATAGAGTGGCCCAACCCACCCTCATACACATGTATATACATACACGTCCACACACGCAAAATATACATACCTATACATCTCAATGTACACTTATATATACACACACAGACATATACATATATACACATGTACATAATTCATACTGTCTGCCTTTATTTATTCCCATTGTCACCCCGCCACACATGGAAAAACAACCCCCTCCCCCCTCATGTGTGCGAGGTAGCGCTAGGAAAAGACAACAAAAGCCCCATTCGCTCACACTCAGTCTCTAGCTGTCATGTAATAATGCACCGAAACCGCAGCTCCCTTTCCATATCCAGGCCCCACAGAACTTTCCATGGTTTACCCCAGATGCTTCACATGCCCTGGTTCAATCTATTGACAGCACGTCAACCCTGGTATACCACATCGTTCCAATTCACTCTAGTCCTTGCACGCGTTTCACCCTCCTGCATGTTCAGGCCCCAATCACTCAAAATCTTTTTCACTCCATCTTTCCACCTCCAATTTCGTCTCCCACTTCTCCTCGTTCCCTCTACCTCTGACACATATATCCTCTTGGTCAGTCTTTCCTCACTCATTCTCTCCATGTGCCCAAACCATTTCAAAACACCCTCTTCTGCTCTCTCAACCACACTCTTTTTATTTCCACACATCTCTCTTACCCTTACATTACTTACTCGATCAAACCACCTCACACCACATATTGTCCTCAGACATCTCATTTGCAGCACATCCACCCCGCTGTGCACAACTCTATCCATAGCCCATGCCTCGCAACCATACAACATTGTTGGAACCACTGTTCCTTCAAACATACCCATTTTTGCTTTCGGAGATAATGTTCTCGACTTCCAAACATTTTTAAAGGCTCCCAGAATTTTCGCCCCCTCCCCCACCCTATGATTCACTTCCGCTTCCATGGTTCCATCCGCTGCCAGATCCACTCCCAGATATCTAAAACCCTTTACTTCCTCCAGTTTTTCTCCATTCAAACTTACCTCCCAGTTGACTTGACCCTCAACCCTACTGTACCTAATAACCTTGCTCTTATTCACATTTAATCTTAACTTTCTGCTTTCACACACACTACCAAACTCAGTCACCAGCTTCTGCAGTTTCTCACATGAATCAGCCACCAACTCTGTATCATCAGCGAACAACAACTGACTCACTTCCCAAGCTCTCTCATCCACAACAGACTGCATACTTGCCCCTCTTTCCAAAACTCTTGCATTCACCTCCCTAACAACCTCATCCATAAACAAATTAAACAACCATGGAGACATCACACACCCCTGCCGCAAACCTACATTCACTGAGAACCAATCACTTTCCTCTCTTCCTACACATACACATGCCTTACATCCTCGATAAAAACTTTTCACTGCTTCTAACAACTTGCCTCCCACACCATATATTCTTAATACCCTCCACAGAGCATCTCTATCAACTCTATCATATGCCTTCTCCAGATCCATAAATGCTACATACAAATCCATTTGCTTTTCTAAGTATTTCTCACATACATTCTTCAAAGCAAACACCTGATCCACACATCCTCTACCACTTCTGAAACCACACTGCTCTTCCCCAATCTGATGCTCTGTACATGCCTTCACCCTCTCAATCAACACCCTCCCATATAATTTACCAGGAATACTCAACAAACTTATACCTCTGTAATTTGAGCACTCACTCTTATGGGCTTTGCCTTTTTACAAAGGCACTATGCAAGCATTCCGCCAATCCTCAGGCACCTCACCATGAATCATACATACATTAATTAACCTCACCAACCAGTCAACAATACAGTCACCCCCTTTTTTAATAATTTCTTCTGCAATACCATCCAAATCTGCTGCCTTGCTGGCTTTCATCTTCCGCAAAGCTTTTACTACCTCTTCTCTGTTTACCAAATCATTTTCCCTAACCCTCTCACTTTGCACACCACCTCGATCAAAACACCCTATATCTGCCACTCTATCATCAGACACATTCAACAAACCTTCAAAATACTCACTTCATCTCCTTCTCACATCACCACTACTTGTTATCACCTCCCCATTAGCCCCCTTCACTGAAGTTCCCATTTGCTCCCTTGTCTTACGCAATTTATTTACCTCCTTCCAAAACATCTTTTTATTCTCCCTAAAATTTAATGATACTCTCTCACCCCAACTCTCATTTGCCCTCTTTTTCACCTCTTGCACCTTTCTCTTGACCTGCCTCTTTCTTTTATACATCTCCCACTCATTTGCATTTTTTCCCTGATTGAGAGGGTGAAGGCATGTGCAGAGCATCAGATTGGGGAAGAGCAGTGTGGTTTCAGAAGTGGTAGAGGATGTGTGGATCAGGTGTTTGCTTTGAAGAATGTATGTGAGAAATACTTAGAAAAGCAAATGGATTTGTATGTAGCATTTATGGATCTGGAGAAGGCATATGATAGAGTTGATAGAGATGCTCTGTGGAAGGTATTCAGAATATATGGTGTGGGAGGCAAGTTGTAAGAAGCAGTGAAAAGTTTTTATCGAGGATGTAAGGCATGTGTACGTGTAGGAAGAGAGGAAAGTGATTGGTTCTCAGTGAATGTAGGTTTGCGTTAGGGGTGTGTGATGTCTCCAAGGTTGTTTAATTTGTTTATGGATGGGGTTGTTAGGGATCTGAATGCAAGAGTTTTGGAAAGAGGGGCAAGTATGAAGTCTGTTGGGGATGAGAGAGCTTGGGAAGTGAGTAAGTTGTTGTTCACTGATGATACAGCGCTGGTGGCTGATTCATGTGAGAAACGGCAGAAGCTGGTGACTGAGTTTGGTAAAGTGTGTGAAAGAAGAAAGTTAAGAGTAAATGTGAATAAGAGCAAGGTAATTAGGTACAGTAGGGTTGAGGGTCAAGTCAATTGGGAGGTAAGTTTGAATGGAGAAAAACTGGAGGAAGTAAAGTGTTTTAGATATCAGGGAGTGGATCTGGCAGCGGATGGAACCATGGAAGCGGAAGTGGATCATAGGGTGGGGGAGGGGGCGAAAATCGTGGGAGCCTTAAAGAATGTGTGGAAGTCGAGAACATTATCTCAGAAAGCAAAAATGGGTATGTTTGAAGGAATAGTGGTTCCAACAATGTTGTATGGTTGCGAGGCGTGGGCTATGGATAGAGTTGTGCGCAGGAGGATGGATGTGCTGGAAATGAGATGTTTGAGGACAGTGTGTGGTGTGAGGTGGTTTGATGGAGTAAGTAACGTAAGGGTAAGAGAGATGTGTGGAAATAATAAGAGCGTGGTTGAGAGAGCAGAAGATGGTATTTTGAAATGGTTTGGGCACATGGAGAGAATGAGTGAGGAAAGATTGACCAAGAGGATATATGTGTCAGAGGTGGAGGGAACGAGGAGAAGTGGGAGACCAAATTGGAGGTGGAAAGATGGAGTGAAAAAGATTTTGTGTGATCGGGGCCTGAACATGCAGGAGGGTGAAAGGAGGGCAAGGAATAGAGTGAATTGGATCGATGTGGTATACCGGGGTTGACGTGCTGTCAGTGGATTGAATCAGGGCATGTGAAGCATCTGGTGTAAACCATGGAAAGCTGTGTAGGTATGTATATTTGCGTTTGTGGACGTATGTATATACATGTGTATGGGGGTGGGTTGGGCCATTTCTTTCGTCTGTTTCCTTGCGCTACCTTGCAAATGCGGGAGACAGCGACAAAAAAAAAAAAAAGGAAAAAAAAAATATTGTTATCCATGGGGATAGGGGAGAAAAAATACTTTCCACGTATTCCCTGTGTGTCGTAGAAGGCGACTAAAAGGGGAGGGAGTGGTTGGCTGGAAATCCTCCCCTCTCGTTTTTTTTTTAATTTTCCAAAAGAGGGAACAGAGAAGGGGGTCAGGTGAGAATATTCCCTCAAGGGCCCAGTCCTCTGTTCTTAATGCAACCTTGCTAACACAGGACATGGCGAATAGTATGAAAGAAATATATATATGGTGAAATCACACTTCAGTAGGATTTTATACTATTTTGTTTGATGTGTAATTTTTCTGTTTTTCTGGCATGAAATGTTTCATGGAGGTAATCCACCTCATCAGGTGACAGTACTAAACAAAGTTTTTAAAATCCCAACATCACACTTAAGTCCCACCATCCAGCACTAGTCTGTACAGACCAACCACTGTCTGCTCTGTCTGGCAGTAACTGTTGTAAGGGAGAGTGATTAAGTGGGGTCATGTGGTGGGGTTTGACCTGGGTATCTGGGTGTGTCTTGAACGACTTTTTTTATATTTTTGTGTTTTGTCAGTTCTCTTATAATGAATTGGTTGGTGCTGGGATGGGCTTTTAAATTGCCTGGAGATGAATTAGAGATTTTAGTATTAGCAGTTAAGACAGATTCAATGATGTTACATGTAGTAAAATGGGTGTGTCGTGAATGACTTTTTTTATATTTTTGTGTTTTGCCATTTCTCTCATGATGATTTGGTTGATGCTGAGATGGGCTTTTAAATTTCTGGGGACAAATTAAAGTTTTTAGTATTTGCAATTAAGACAGATTCAATTATGTTGCATGTAGTATAATCAGCAGAGGGGTTAGAATAACGGGATTTTCAAAATCTATGGTGTGATCATTTTCATGACATTTAGCAATCGCATTATTGTAGTCATCCCTGCGCACTGCATGATGGTGCAAATAACACCTCTCCATTACAGTTTTTCTGGTCTGGCCTACCCTTACAACCATTGAGTGAAGAGCAACCAAATCATTCTTGTGATTATCACAAAAATAAGAGCAGGAAAAGCATTATCTTGTAGGGGAGGTTAGATATATTGAGTGCTATTATGCTAGTCAGCTTGGAGTTGATATAGCTGGAGTTCTTGGTTTGCCTGCTGTATCACAGAGATCAGTTCATGAGATTGTTTATAAAGTGAGACAGCACTACCCTTTGTTACCTCCCACCTTCTGCATGCTGTGCACTTCTCTAACACGTCAACATTGCTTCCCTAATTAGCTCCCATTCCTCACCCACTCCCCTTGCTTCATTTCTTCTCACCCTTTACTATTCTGTTCCCAATCTCTTCTGATATTTTTTTTGCATGTTTTTTTTCCAAGAGACATCACGCACCCCTGCTGCAAACCGACATTCACTGAGAACCATTCACTTTCCTCTCTTCCTACTCATACACATGCCTTACATCCTTGATAAAAACTTTTCACTGCTTCTAACAACTTGCCTCCCACACCATATATTCTTAATATCTTCCACAGAGCATCTATATCAACTCTTATCATGTGCCTTCTCCAGATCCATAAATTCTACATTCAAATCCATTTGTTTTTCTAAGTATTTCTCACATACATTCTTCAAAGCAAACACCTGATCCACACATCCTCTACCTTTTCTGAAACCACACTGCTCTTCCCCAATCTGATGCTCTGTACACGCCTTCACCCTCTCAATCAGTACCCTCCCATATGATTTCCCAGGAATACTCAACAAACTTATACCTCTGTGATTTGAGCATTCACCTTTATCCCCTCTGCCTATGTAAACTGGCACTGTGCATGCATTCCGCCAATCGTCAGGAACCTCACTATGAGTTATACATACTTTAAATATCCTTACCAACCAGTCAGCAACACAGTCACCCCCTTTTTGTGATAAATTCCACTGCAGTACCATTCAAACCCGCTGCCTTGCCAGCTTTCGTCTTCTGCAAAGCTTTTACTACCTGTTCTCTGTATACCAAATCATTTTCCCAAGCCCTCTCACTCTGCACACCACCTCGACCAAAACACCCTATATCTGCCACTCTATCATCAAACACATTCAACAAACCTTCAAAATACTCACTCCATCTTCTCACATCACTACTACTTGATATCACCTCCCCATTAACCCCCTTCACCGATGTTCCCATTTGTTCTCTTGTCTTATGCACTTTATTTACCTCCTTTCAAAGCATCTTTTTATTCTTCCTAAGATTTGATGATACCCTCTCATCCCAACTCTCATTTGCCCTCTTTTTCACCTCTTGCACCTTTCTCTTGACCTCCTGCCTCTTTCTTTTATACATCTCCAAGTCATTTGTGCTATTTCCCTGCAAAACCCATCCAAATGCCTCGCTCTTCTCTTTCATTGATAATCTTACTTCTTCATCCCACCACTCACTACCCTTTCTAATCTGCCCACCTTCCATGCTTCTCATGCCACAAGCATCTTTTTTGCAAGCCATCACTGCTTCCCTAAATACATCCCATTCCTCCCCCACTCCCCTTATGTCCTTTGCTCTCACCTTTTTCCATTCTGCACTCAGTCTCTCTTGGTACTTCCTGACACAAGTTTCCTTCCCAAGCTCACTTACTTTCACGACTCTCTTCATCCCAACATTCTCATATCTTTTCTGAAAACCTCCACAAGATAATGATCTGACATCCCTCCAGTTGCACCTCTCAGCACATTAACATCCAAAAGTATCTCTTTTGCATGCCTATCAATTAACACGTAATCCAATAATGCTCTCTGGCCATCTCTCCTACTCATGTATACTTATGTATATCTTTTTAAACCAGGTATTCCTAATTGCCAAGCCTTTTTCAGCATGCAAATCTACAAGCCAATCACCATGTCCATTTACAACACTGATCTCCCTATGTACACCAATCATTCCCTCAATTGCCACATTACTCACCTTTGCATTCAAATCACCCATCACTATAACCCGGTCTCGTGCATCAAAACTACTAACACAGTCACTCAGCTGTTCCCAATACACTTGCCTCTCAAGATCTTTCTTCTCATGCCCAGGTGCATATGCACCAATAATCACCCATCTCTCTCCATATACTTTCAGTTTTACCCATATCATTCTAGAGTTTACTTCTTACACTCTATCACATACTCCCACCACTCCTGTTTCATGAGTAGTGCTACTCCTTCCCTTACTCTTTTCCTCTCACTAACCCCTGATGTTACTCCCAAAACATTCCCAAACCACTCTTCCCCTTTACCCTTGAGCTTCATTTCACTCAGAGCCAAAACATCCAGGTTCCTTTCCTCAAACATACTACCTGTCTCTCCTTTTTTCTCATTTTTGTTGCATCCACTCACATTTAGACACCCCAATCTGAGCCTTCGAGGAGGATGAGCACTCCCCGCATGACTCCTTCTGTTTCCCCATTTAGAAAGTTAAAATACAAGGAGGGGAGGGTTTCTAGGCGGCGGCGGCAGCCCCCCTCCCCCTCCCATTACCTTTAGTCACCTACGACACGTGAGGAATGCATGGGATATATATTTTCTCCCCTATCCCCAGGATATATATACATACACAGACATATACATATATACACATGTACATAATTCATACTTGCTGCCTTTATTCATTCCCATCGCAACCCCGCCACACATGAAATAACAACGCCCTCCCCTGCATGCGCGTGAGGTAACGCCAGGAAAAAACAAAAGGCCACATTCGTTCACACTCAGTCTCTAGCTGTCATTTATAATGCACTGAAACCACAGCTCCCTTTCCACATCCAGGTGCCACACAACTTTCCATGATTTACCCCAGATGCTTCACATTCCCTGGTTCAGTCCAATGACAGCATGTCAACCCTGGTATACCACATTGTTGCAATTCACTCTATTCCTTGCACGCCTTTCACCCTCCTGCATGTTTAGGTCCTGATTGCTCAAAATCTTTTTCACTCCATCCTTCCACCTCCAATTTGGTCTCCCACCTCTCATTCCCTCCACCTCTGACACATATATCCTCTTTGCCAATCTTTCCTCACTCGTTCTCTCCATGTGACCAAACCATTTCAAAACACCCTCTTCTGCTCTCTCAACCACACTCTTTTTATTACCACACATCTCTCTTACCCTATTATTACTTACTCGATCAAACCACCTCACACCACATATTGTCCTCAAACATCTCATTTCCAGCACATCCACCCTCCTGCACACAACTCTGTCTATAGCCCACGCCTCAGAACCATATAACATTGTTGGAACCACTGTTCCTTCAAACATACCCATTTTTGCATTCTGAGATAATGTTCTCGACTCCCGCACATTCTTCAAGGCTCCCAGAATTTTTGCCCCCTCCCCCACCCTATGATTCACTTCCGCTTTCATGGTTCCATCCACTGCCAAATCCACTCCCAGATATCTAAAACACTTCACTTCCTCCAGTTTTTCTCCATTCAAACTCACCTCCCAATTGACTTGTCCCTCAACCCTACTGTACCTAAAAACCTTGCTCTTTATTCACATTTACTCTCAGCTTTCTTCTTTCTCACACTTTACCAAACTCAGTCACCAGCTTCTGCAGTTTCTCACCTGAATCAGCCACCAGTGCTGTATCATCAGTGAACAACAACTGACTCATTTCCCAAGCTCTCTCACCCACAACAGACTGCATACTTGCCCCTCTTTCCTAAACTCTTGCATTCACATCCCGAACAACCCCATCCATAAACAAATTAAACAACCATGGAGATGTCACACACCCCTACCGCAAACCGACATTCACTGAGAACCAATCACTTTCCTCTCTTCTAACTCATACACATGCCTTACATCCTCGATAAAAACTTTTTACTGCTTCAAGCAACTTGCCTCTCACACCATATACTCTTGATACCTTCCACAGAGCATAAATGCTACATACAGATCCATTTGTTTTTCTAAGTATTTCTCAACATTTTTTAAAGCAAACACCTGATCCACACATCGTCTACCACCCCTGAAACCTTACTGCTCATCCCCAATCTGATACTCTGTACATGCCTTCACCCTCTCAGTCAGTACCCTCTCATATAATTTCCCAGGAATACTCAACAAACTTACACCTCTGTAATTTGAACACTCACTCTTATCCCCTTTGCCTTTGTACAATGCCACTATGCATGCATTCTGCCAATCCTCGGGCATTTTACCACGAGCCATACACACATTGAATATCCTCGCCAACCAGTCAACAACACAAGCAACCCCTTTTTTTTAATAAATTCCACTGCAATACCATCCAAACCTGCTGCCTTTCCAGCTTTCATCTTCCACAAAGCTTTTACTACCTCTTCTCAGTTTACCAAGTCCTTCTCTCTGACCCTCTCACTTTACACACCACCTAGACCAAAACATCCTATATCTGCCACTCTTATCATCTAACACATTCAACAAACCTTCAAAATACTCGCTCCATCTCCTTCTCACATCACCACTATTTGTTATTACCTCCCCATTAGCCCCCTTCGCTGATGTTCCCATTGATTCTCTTGTCTTAGGCACTTTAATTTACTTTCTTCCAAAACATCTTTTATTCTCCTTAAAATTTAATGATACTCTCTCACCCTAACTCTCATTTGCCCTCTTTTTTCACCTCTTGCACCTTTATCTTAACCTCCTGCCTCTTTCTTTTATACATCTCTCAGTCATTTGCACTATTTCGCTGCAAAACTTGTCCAAGTGCCTCTCTCTTCTCTTTCACTAACAATCTTACTTCATCCCACCACTCACTACCCTTTCTAATCTGCCCACCTTCCATGCTTCTCATGCCACAAGCATCTTTTGTGCAAGCCATCACTGCTTCTCTACATACATCCCATTCCTCCCCCTTTCCCTTACGTCATTTGCTCTCACCTTTTTCCATTCTGTACTCAGTCTCTCCTGGTACTTCCTCACACAAGTCTCCTTCCCAAGCTCACTTACTCTCACCATTCTCTTCACCCCAGCATTGTCTCTTCTTTTTTCTGTAAATCTCTACAAATCTTCACCTTCCCCTCCACAAGATAATGATCAGACATCCCTCCAGTTGCACCTCTGAGCACATTAACATCGAAAAGTCTCTCTTTCACGTGCCTATCAATTAACATGTAGTCCAATAACCCTCTCTGGCCATCGCTCCTACTTACATATGTATACTTCTGTATATCTCTCTTTTAGACCAGGTATTCCCAATCACCAGTCCTTTTTCAGCACACAAATCTACAAGCTCTTCATTTCCATTTACAACACTGAACACCCCATGTACACCAATTATTCCCTCAACTGCCACATTACTCACCTTTGCATTCAAATCACCCATCACTATAACTCGGTCTTTTGCATCAAAACTGCTAACACACTCACTCAGCTGCTCCAAAACATTTGCTTCTCATGATCTTTCTTCTCATACCGAGGTGCATATGCACCAATAATCACCCAATCTCTCCACCCACTTTCAGTTTTACCCATATCAATCTAGAGTTACTTGTCTCTTGATGTTTGAATATATTATTATGTGAAAATTGGGATGAGTAATCTCCAAGGAAAGTAACCCCCACCTCCCTTATTCCCATTGTATCCTAATTAAAACTGGTTTCCCTATACTTTTTTGCTTACTTTGTGTGTTCTAGAAATGCATCTTTAATGTTAACTAAGGAATATCTGTAAATATGTTTTTGAAAAGTTGTATGTATTGCAATATTCTGAATGGTAAAACCCATTTCCCACTGTAAGATATATAGTTGGAGATGCATTCTGCAGAGAAAATTATTACCTTAGGCATAAAATTGACTTAAGTACCCATAAAACTTTTTTAAAACATGTAGTACATTTTATTAGTTTGTTTCCTGGATCAATCCCATATGACTGGTAACTGGTGACTAAGACTGTAACACCATGATTAACTTTTTCTCTGATCCTCTTCAGATGTTTCATCATCTGTCAAATGACCTGAGACCTAAGGGTGATCAAATCCACTCATAGCGTCATGGTCTAAGACCTCACGGAGATTTAGGGGATAACCTAAGCCAGTCATGGTGTAGCGGTTTTAGTCACTGGTTACCCAGTCATATGGTATCAGATTTAATCCGGGCACAAATTGGGTAAATGGGTTATTATTGCATTGATTTTATCATATTTGATAGTTGATTCATGCATTTGTGAGGTACCACCAGGGAGAGATGAAGAAAAGCTGGTGCACTCACACCTATTCTGTAGCTGTTTTGTGTTATGCATCAAAACCATAGTTCCTTTTCCACAACCAGCCCCACACACCTTTCCATGGTTTACCCCAAACACTTCACATTCCCTGTTTCAGAGTATTGACATCATGTCAACCATAATGTACTACTTCATTTCAATTCACCCTATCCCATGCTTGCCTTCTACCCTCCTGCATGTTCAGGCCTCGATTGCCCAAAATCTTTTACATTCCATTTTTCCATCTCCAATTTAGTCTCTCCTTCCTCCCTGTTTCCTTCATTTCTGACATGTATATCCTGTTTGTCAACCATTCCTCACTCATTCTCTCCATATGTCCAAGCATCTTCACCACACCCTCTTCAGCTCTCTCAACATGCTTTTATTCATTACCACACATCTCTATTATCCTTTCATTAATTAATCAAAGGACCTGACACTGCATTTTGTTCTAAGAAATTTCACTTCCAGCACATCCACACTCCTCTGCATAGCCTTATCCATAGCCCATGCCTTTCATGCATATTATATTGGGACTACTATACCTCTTCCAGATAACGTTCTCTTTTCATACATTCCTCAATGCTCACAGAACCTTTACCCCCTCATCCACCCCATGACTCACATTTGCTTCTTTGGTTTTATTTCTACTTTTTCACCTAAAGATATCTAAAACACTTCACTTCCTCCAACTTTTCTCCATTCAAACTCACATCCCAACTAACTTGTCCCTGAACCCTGCTAAATTTAATAAGCTTGTTTTTATTCACATTTACTCTCAACTACCTCCTTTCACAACCCCTTCCAAACACAGCCACCAACTTTTGCAATTTCTCTCTCATATCTACCCCCAGTGCTGTATCATCAGCAAACAACTGACTAATTTACCAGGCCCTCTCATCCCCACAGATTACATACTTGGCCCTCTCTTCAAGGCTCATACGTTTACCTCCCTCACCACCCTATCCATAATCATGTTGAACAACCATGATGATGTCACTCACCTCTTCTGCTGACCATCCTTCACATGAAACCATTCCCTCTCCTCTTCCCACTCATACACATGCCTTACATGCTTGATAAAAACTTCTCTGCTTTTAGCAGGTCTGTTCCCACAACCATTTCTATCAGCCTTATCATATGCTTTCTCCAGATCCATAAATGCCACATACAAATCCATTTGTGTCTCTAAGTATGTCTCACACATTCTCTAAAGCAAACACCTTATCCATACAACTTATGAAATCACATTACTCTTCCCCACTCTGATACTGTGTACATGCCTTCACTCTCTTAATCAATACCATCTCACATAACTTATCAGGAACACTCAAATGTATACCTCTGTAGTTTAAACGCTCACCTTTATCCCTCTTGTCTTTATACAGTGACAATATACATGCATTCCACCAATCCTTAGGTACCTTACCGTGATCCATACACACACACTGAAAATCCTAACCAACTAATGAACCATTCAACAACACAGGCACCTTTTTTAATATATTCAACTGCATTACCATCCACTCCAGCCACCTTATCAAATTTCATCTTACATAAGGCTTTCTGCATCTCTTTTCTCTTTACCAAATCATTCTGTCTACTACCCTATCATCAAACTCATTTCAGTCCTTCAAAATACTCACTTCATCACTACCTGTTCACACTTCCTCTTTTGCCTCCTTCACCAATCCCCCTATTTGTTCTCTTCTTTATGGCACATTATTAACCTCCTTCCGGAGCATTATCTTGTTCTTCTAAAGTTTACTGATACTCGCCCACCCCAACTCTTATTTGCACCTTTTTCTTGACCTCCTGCTGCTTTCTCATATACTTCCCCTAGATGCCTATCTTTTCTCTGCCATAAGCAACTTACTTTTTCATCGTACCACTTGCTGCCCTTTTTAATCTGCCCCTCTCCCAACATGTTATTAAGTATTTATTTATTTCTTTATTTTACTTTGTCGCTGTCTCCTGCATTAGCGAGGTAGCACAAGGAAACAGATGAAATAATAGCCCAACCCACCCACATACACATGTATATACATACACGTCCACACACGCAAAAATACATACCTATACATCTCAACATATACATACATATATGCACACAGACATATACATATATACACATGTGCATAATTCATACTTGTCTGCCTTTATTCATTCCCATCGCCACCCCACCACACATGAAATAACAACCCCCTTCCCTTGCATGTGCATAAGGTAACGCTAGGAAAAGACAACAAAGGCCACATTCGTTCACACTCAAGTCTCTAGCTGTCACAGCTCCCTTTCCACATCCAGGCCCCACAGAACTTTCCATGGTTTACCCCAGACGCTTCACATGCCCTGGTTCAATCCATTGACAGCACGTCGACCCTGGTATACCACATCGTTCCAATTCACTCTATTCCTTGCACACCTTTCACCATCCTGCATGTTCAGGCTCCGATCACACAAAATCTTTTTCACTCCATCTTTCCATCTCCAATTTGGTCTCCCACTTCTCCTTGTTCCCTCCACCTCTGACACATATATCCTCTTGGTCAATCTTTCCTCACTCATTCTCTCCATGTGACCAAACCATTTCAAAACACCCTCTTCTGCTCTCTCAACCACACTCTTTTTATTACCACACATCTCTCTTACCCTATTATTACTTACTCGATCAAACCACCTCACACCACATATTGTCCTCAAACATCTCATTTCCAGCACATCCACCCTCCTGCGCACAACTCTGTCTATAGCCCACGCCTCAGAACCATATAACATTGTTGGAACCACTATTCCTTCAAACATACCCATTTTTGCTTTCCGAGATAATGATCTCGACTTCCACACATTCTTCAACGCTCCCAGAACTTTTGCCCTCTCCCCCACCCTATGACTCACTTCCGCTTTCTTGGTTCCATCCGCTGCCAAATCCACTCCCAGATATCTAAAACACTTCACTTCCTCCAGTTTTTCTCCATTCAAACTTACCTCCCAGTTGACTTGTCCCTCAACCCTACTGTACCTAATAACCTTACTCTTATTCACATTTACTCTCAGTTTTCTTCTTTCACACACTTTACCAAACTCAGTCACCAGCGCTGTATCATCAGCAAACAACAACTGACTCACTTTACAAGCTCTCTCATCCACAACAGACTGCATACTTGCCCCTCTTTCCAAAACTCTTGCATTCACCTCCCTAACAACCCCATCCATAAACAAATTAAATGATCATGGAGACATCACACACCCCTAATGCAAACCTACATTCACTGAGAACCAATCACTTCCCTCTCTTACTGCACGTACATATGCCTTACATCCTCGATAAAAACTTTTTAACGCTTCTAACAACTTGCACACCATATATTCTTAATACCTTCCTCAGAGCATCTCTGTCAACTCTTATCATATGCCTTCTCCAGATCCATAAATGGTACATACAAATCCATTTGCTTTTCTAAGTATTTCTCACATATATTCTTCAGAGCAAACATCTGATCCACATATCCTCTACCACTTCTGAAACCACACTGCTCTTCCCCAATCTGATGCTCTGTACATGCCTTCACGCTGTCAATCAATACCCTCCCATATAATTTCCCAGGAATACTCAACAAACTTATACCTCTGTAATTTGAGCACTCACTCTTATCCCCTTTGCCTTTGTACAATGGCAATATGCAAGCATTCCGCCAATCCTCAGGCACCTTACCATGAGTCATACATACATTAAATAACCTTACCAACTAGTCAACAATACAGTCACCCCCTTTTTTAATAAATTCCTCTGCAATAGCATCCAAACCTGCTGCCTTGCCGGCTTTCGTCTTGCGCAAAGCTTTTACTACCTCTTCTCTGTTTACCAAATCATTCTCCCTAACCCTCTCACTTTGCACACCACCTCGACCAAAACACCCTATATCTTCCACTCTATCATCAAACACATTCAACAAACCTTCAAAATACTCACTCCATCTCCTCACATCACCACTACTTGTTATCACCTCCCCATTATCCCCCTTCACTTAAGTTCCCATTTGTTCCCTTGTTTTATGCACTTTATTTACCCCCTTTTTATTCTCTTTTTATTCTCCTTAAAATTTAATGATACTCTCTCACCCCAACTCTCATTTGCCCTCTTTTTCACCTCTTGCACCTTTCTCTTGACCTTCTGCCTCTTTCTTTTATACATCTCCCACTTATTTGCACTATTTCCCTGCAGAAATTGTCCAAATGCCTCTCTCTTCTCTTTCACTAATAATCTTACTTCTTCATCCCACCACTCACTACCCTTTCTAATATACCTACCTGCCACGCTTCTCATGCCACAAGCATCTTTTGCGCAAGCCATCACTGCTTCCCTAAATACATCCCATTCTTCCCCCACTTCCCTTACGTCCTTTGTTCCCACCTTTTTCCAATCTGTACTCAGTCTCTCCTGGTACTTCCTCACACAAGTCTCCTTCCCAAGCTCACTTACTCTCACCACTCTCTTCACCCCAACATTCTCTCTTCTTTTCTGAAAACCTCTATAAATCTTCACCTTCGCCTCCATAAGATAATGATCAGACATCCCTTCAGTTGCACCTCTCAGCACATTAACATCCAAAAGTCTCTCTTTCGCATGCCTATCAATTAACACGTAATACAATATCGCTCTCTGGCCATCTCTCCTACTTACATATGTATACTTATGTATATCTGTCTTTTTAAACCAGGTATTCCCAATCACCAGTCCATTTTCAGCACATAAATCTACAATCCCTTCACCATTTCCATTTACAACACTGAACACCCCATGTACACCAATTATTCCCTCAAGTGCCACATTACTCACCTTTGCATTCAAATCACCTATCACTATAACCCTGTGTTGTGCATTAAAACCGCTAACACACTCACTCAGCTGCTCCCAAAACACTTGCCTCTCAAGATCTTTCTTCTCATGCCCAGGTGCATATGCACCAATAATCACCCATCTCTCTCCATCCACTTTCAGTTTTACCCATATCAGTGTAAAGTTTACTTTCTTGCACTATCACATACTCCCACCACTCCTGTTTCAGGAATAGTGCTACTCCTTCCCTTGCTCGTCCTCTCTCTAACTCCTCACTTTACTTCCAAGACATTCCCAAACCACTCTTCCCCTTTACCCTTGAGCTTCGTTTCACTCAGAGCCAAAACATCCAGGTTCCTTTCCTCAAACATACTACCTATCTCTCCTTTTTTTCTCATCTTGGTTACATCCACACACATTCAGACACCCCAATCTGGCCTTCGAGGAGGATGAGCATTTCCCGTGTGACTCCTTCTTCTGTTTCCCCTTTTAGAAAGTTTAGTGTATATATTAACTATTTAAACATGTCAGACACTATTTTGATAATGCCTTGATAAACTTTTACTTTTTTTTATATCCAAGTGCCTCATGACTGATTGAAGTTGTATGAGGAACAAATGAATAATGGGATCATTTGTGCTCATCCTCTCCTTGGGTGTCATATATAATGTTTGAAATAGAAATGATAAGAATAGGGGAAATGAATAAAAATTTTACTATTTCACAACACTTCCCAGAGATTTTGGCTATTACAGTATCTGGTGGTTTTCTTGGGAGATCTTTCAGTCTATCTATCAATTTCTCCCAAATACTTATACCTATCTCTCTCTTATTTTCATCATCATTGCATCCCTGTCCATTTAGACATCTTGAACTTGAGCCTTCAAGGATGAGTACTTTTTACTTACCCCTTTTGTTTCAACTTTTAAAAGAATGTAAATACAAGGAGGGGAAGGTTTTTAAGCTTCTAGTTTCTACCCCTTTTGGTTGCCAACAACACAGGGAATATTAGGGTATTATTGTTTCTCTCCTTTCCCCTGAATATCAGGAATTTATGATATCATAGACTTAGTATAATGCATGAAGTATTTTTCTCAAAATTTTATGTGGTGCAAAGCTGTTGGAAATGTGAGAAAGGGAAAACACACCTTGAAATAAGCAGTTGCTGAGTCTCTTTGAAATTAGAAATGAGTGACAGTAAGACTTATGGATGCAGTGTGACTTTTTTTTTTAAAAGAAAGTGAGTCATTTAGTTAGGTTAATACAAAATATTTCAAGTTTTAATTGGTATTGCTTCCAAAGGCTCTCCATGGCAATGTGGAGCTCTCCATCTTCTTATTCCAAAAGCTGCAGGTTTTTATGCATGGCTGTGCATGGCTCGCAGGGTGGTATTCATTCTGTGTTAGGAACTAAATGCTTTGTATTATTAGTATCCTAGACAAAGCCAATATTCCTCGGAAGCTGTGATGTTATACACTATGTGTGTAAGGAACTAACTGCTTTGTATTGTTAGTATCCCAGACAAAACCAACATTCCTTGGAAGCTGTGACATTGCCAAAGTGAGAAGTGATGCTAATAGTGTTTTATTATTAGTTACTAGTCTGTTTATTTAAAATGATTTTTGACTTGACTTAAATCTTTCACAAGATCGCTGCTGTAGGGGAATGTACGCCATCTCCATCACAGGTCGTTTACCAGCTACAGTTGTTCGAGAGATGAAGTCACGAGCGATCAAGTATAGGTCAAGGGATATGACAAAACTGTAAAGCAAATTTCTTCTTTTTATGGGCATTGATTTTATACTTTGTTTGATAATTACATCCCTATTAAGTTATTAAGATAAGATATGCTCTGATCCTCATAGATACTAATAAATGTGAATGTACACTCTTTCATTCCATCTTTTGATGAACAGTGGAAAGAGAAACCTTGAAAACTGTGCTTAGTAAAGGTTTGGACTGAAAGAGGTATCAACTTACCTTATTTTATGTGTTATTTCTTTAGTTTTAGAAATGGATTCTACTCTTAAACTGAAGATATTTCCTGTTTTGTTCATTCCTGAAAATCTTAGCCTCCTTCGTACTTAGTAATCAGCACATTGTATTTTTAGATCATAGCCTCCTTCGTACTTAGTAATCAGCACATTGTATTTTTAGATCATAGTTTTGAAGACTGGAAGTAATGTTCTCCCATTGGAAATGAGGTACCATTTGACATTTGGAGGTGACTTTACCATTCATTTTAATTTTTGTTATAGTGTGAATGCTTGGCATAATGAATTTTATTGTTTATTATGTTACTAAATATCATTAAGTAAACTGTTGCAGCCTAGCCTTACTTTCTTCATGATTTGTTTGTCAAGTCTCACCACATGAACTATTGAAGTGAAGCCTCATGGTATATTGTATTTGATTGAAATATGAATAATTAATAGTTGTCATGAATAAGTATTTTAGTTCAGGAATGTGATATGTTGTTAAGTAAAAGACAATGATGGCTAACACTAAGAGAACTAAAATTAAAACTGTTCAAGTTTAGGCTATAAGGATAATCTTGGTGACTGAATTTCTGTAGAGGTTTGATGCATGAGGTGGTAAGGGTGAATGGAAGCATTATTCTCATTTTGGTGTGCAATGAATAATTGTGGCATTTTTTTGTGATGTGTGAGTATTAATATGCATAAGAGGATTAGTATGAATAAGATGTGAGGCAGTACATACTTGATACACCAAATGTATGTGGGAATGAAAATAAAGATGATGGAGGTAAAAGATTTTCATATTTACCTTAAAGTTTTCTCACAATTGTGATTGATGAAGATAATTTGAAAAAACTTAATGCAGTAATAATTTTTATAGTTACCTTCAACAAAGAAACTTTGAATGTTTCTCAGTAAGACTTTTGCAAGATTTTGAATTACATATG
This sequence comes from Panulirus ornatus, assembly GCF_036320965.1. NCBI lineage: Eukaryota > Metazoa > Arthropoda > Malacostraca > Decapoda > Palinuridae > Panulirus > Panulirus ornatus. Next base: position 25,471,070 of record NC_092230.1, on the reverse strand, counting down.
CCTCACATTGAATTTAATCTTTAGAACTGGAAAATGTTTTTGGAGTTATCTAGTCTACATTTTTTCATAGCTGTTCATGGCAGAATGAAAATAGCTCTTGCAGTTTCAAGTAATACTTTTGTTAGTTCCTCAGAAGTTGTCCAAATGATACTTTCAGAATGCTGAGCATATTTATATATTGATGTATTTGTATTTGATAACAGTTAATTGCTGATCATGTTTTTCATGTGAGGGGTTATGTTTGAGAATGTGCTTATGTTTGATTTCTCTCTTGGGAGCATAGTAGACATCCTCAGTTTGCATTACATGTTGTATAGGTCATTGCTCTGTGACTTTCTTTCAACTTGGTTTTGAAAGATGATAATTGACCAAAGGCTTGTGTTCATCCTGTAAAAATCATTGTAACACTTCCTCCAAATTCTTAAGTACTTTCCTTTGTTTCCTCTTTTTCCCTTTCATTGACTTGTCCATATTTCAATTCAGGCCTGGCCTTAATGTGGACTTTTGTCCATGACTGGAGCCTCCAATATAAAAGAAAGAAACAGACAATTGATGAATCTTGCTTTATGAAACATGGATCATATATTCATGGGTTTTTCACTGCATAAGCCATGTTACCAATTAATGAATCTTGCTTTATGAGACATGGATCAATGTTCATCGGTTTCTCACTGCATAAGCCATATTAGCCATATTTGATTGTAAAATAAGTTGGTTATTACTGAGATGTAATAAACAGAATGATGATACAGAATAAATATTTAAGTTGAATAAAAGCCATCCCTTCTTAGATGCTACCAATCTGTCCTAATATTGGTAAAAGGTTGTCAGTTGGATTCAGGTTGAGGCAGATTCCTGGTCAACCCTTGAGATAATTAATTCATCTGTCATTCAGTCAAGTGTAACAGACCTAGCATTGTTACAGGGAGGCACATTCTACATAATTTTTTTTGCCTTTGCATTTTTAAATGAATCAGGTAAATAGTCAGTAAGTTGGTTAAAGTGCTACCTGTTTCACATTCTTTGGTAAGAGTACCAAATCATCTGAAACAGCCCTAAATCATAAGAGAGGGAGGGTGTTTAGAGTCTTTTTCTCTGTACTATGGCAGATGTGAGTCTAGGGTGAGTGGCCTTTACACTCTCCCTCTGGTGTTTCTTGTCACAGTAAACTTCGAATTGTCACCTCACAAGAAAGTGTTCCATGTTTTCTGGTTCCAGACATGTATTTCTTGCAAAATTTCTCTTGTTTTTCTTTCTAGGTGGCAGTCAGTGGAGGTTACATCAGGCATGAAAATTACAAAATCCATTATTATGAAGTAACTTAAACGCTCCTCACTAAGATATTTTTGTGCAAATTAGGGTTTCTCTGCTTGATTTCATGTTCTTTTATGGATGGTCAGGCCTTGACTTATCTTACAGTCACTTTTATGGGTCTTAGGAGACGTTCATAATGGCCTTCTACCCATGGGAAGAGGAGCTCGTAAAACAGACTCCTGTAGTTTCTTAAACTAATTCATCAACCTTTGAACACTTCACTGGCAGACACCTGTTTGCTAAGTCATATACCTCAAATTATGCTCAGCTAATTATGCTAAAGCTAATCACTGCTGCAATGTTCTCCTTGGGCATAGTGGGATGGGACAAGAGCCAGGTAAATGTAAACAAACATGGAGAAAAAATACCCAACAAACAGAGACAAACAAAACAGACATGATCCATATGATTGCTAAAAACGAACTGGCACTTATGACGCCTTATCACATTATTGCCAAACATATGATTGGTGCTGTTGATGCATGATTTAACATATTACACTTGCCAGGGTCTCTATGAGAAACTTGAAGCAACTTTTGCAGTAAGTTAAGTTGATGGCCACCCTCACGCCTAAAGGTTTGGCAAGGACTGTCGGGCATAAATAATGTGTGTAGGATATAAAAGATTTTTGTAGTGTGTATAAAGTATGTAAATGATATGTACAGGTTGTATGAAATGAAAAAAGTGTCTAATGTGTTTTTGTGTATGTAAAATGAAGTCGTGAAAAAACATACAATCATCATCTACTTTTAAATGTAAAGATTTGTGCTGCCATTCAGCCATCCCCCTTCCCACTCATTGTTCACTCACCACCTTCCCACACCAATATAGAAGGAAGCACTATATACTGTACCAGTTTTGGTGTATTTCTTTAAATATTATATTTTGAGATATTCTGTAAGGGAATTATTTTTACTTGAATACTCAAGAGGCATCATTTCAAAAGTCATGTGTAGTGAAAGGGTTGTAGTTGGTAGGCATCCAACAACAAGAAAGTATATAACCAGTACTACCCACCTGGGTATTAGGAGGGTTAGAGAAGCCTGCTTAGTGAGCCAGCTTTTCAGTGGTTGTCAAGTTGCACTCTGACTCTGGACTACTTGTATTCGGTACACAAACATACAATCTCTCCTTATCATCCATAACACTTGACAAAACTTAACTCACACAGCTCATTCTTTGTAACTAGATTTCCTGTGGTGAGCACCATGCACACACCCTGCCTTTGGGCAAAATGTAAGGAGCAAAGGACAAAAGTAGTAGATAGGAATATTTAGGTAGGAGCATTAGGTAGAAACATTAGTAGAAGTAGTTGGTAGGAACATTAGGCAGAAGCATTAGGTAGTAGTAAGTAGAAACCTTATGCAGGAGCCTTTGCTAACACTACACTAGACTTATCCTCTGCCAGTGCCCTGATAAGGGTGATGATCTAAAGATTAAGAAACAAACAGACACTATTTATGCAGACTCTGTTGCCATGGTCACCCCCTTGATTGAGTTCTACTTAGGAACAGGTATCAGAGATATAGATAGATAGTGAAAGGGTTTAGAATAACATAAAAATCAAGAAATATCAGGAATATGTTTTTCTCCTATGGAAGAAGGCTTAATGAAATCTGAGCTGCAGCTGAAGGATTTTCCTGTAAAATTGTTTTGAGATAAGTGCAAAAGGAGGGATTGTATAATGATTTGATTTGTAGTATAGGGGTATCTTTGAGGGAATGTTGTTAATGGCATATCGTACATAAGGATAGTGAAGGATCATGTTAAAAGAGTGGATGGTGGAAAGGGAAAGACTGGATTAAGTGAGGCTTTATTGAGATTGAGCACATGTAGTTTAAACAAAACGATAGGTTTAAATTCTGTGAAGGTATTAATATTTTCAGACTTTGCAGTGGTTTGTAAGTTTCACATTCTTAGGTGTGATGCTTGAAACAAGGACTTTAAGTAAAGGAAACGAATAGATTACTATAAGGTTGTCTTAAATATTCATGAAAAGATACAATATGCAACTTAAGTTTAAACATATAAATGAAGGTTCATTGCTAACAGTATGGTGTACTTAAAAGATTCCTACCTCTGATAGCACTATGGCATTCACAGCACTTGGACAAGAGAGTTTGTTCTGACTTGCATTCATAGTAATAAGATACTTGTTTTAATGGTTAAAACTGCATGGTTTTAGAGATGAATATACAAATATTCTGATGTCAAGTAGCCGTATTAGGAACACAAAATGTTGATTTAAGTATGGATGAACATCATTATGTGGAGGGACTCCAGACTGGATGGCCACCAAAGTGTGCTAGGCAGAACACCAGACTGGACTGACAATAACTTTTGAAGGGACACTAAACTGTGGATTGTCACTTGACAATTGGAGGGCTAATATTTCTCAGTAGTTCGGCATAAAAGTATTATTAATGTATAACAGTGACACCAAACTATCCTAAAGTCGCCTGGTCTTACCGAGTAAAACATGCGTCTATGTTTGGAGGGGAAGGGGAGGCGAATCTAAAGGCGTACCGTAAACGTGGAGCATATCCTTCATCGCAGTGTACCCTTAAGGTAGTTCATGAATCAGTGTGAAAGTAACTGCTCTTGCACAAACGTATGCTAAAGCTTGGTAAAGTTGTATAGCGTGAAGAGGATAATGTTGAAATCCTCTTTTTTTTAAGTCTTCCACGAGATTATTTTTACCTGAAAACAGATGTAATGGTACATAATCCCCTCGCCCCCATCTTTGAATGTGGCGTTGATCCTAAGCGCCTTGGGCAGATCTGACATGGAAACGAGGTGCAAACCGAGTGAACTAACGATGAGAGCGTCAGTAGCTCGCTGGGTGTCTTATCGGGCGGACGTGTGATTTCAACGCTCTCGCAGGTACGCATCCCATCACCTACATGCAGCCTGGTATCTCCCTGTTGGTAATAATAGGATAATCTTCGTTTTTACTTTACACTGTAAAGATTACTACATACGGGAGACGTCTTTGTCATAGGTATATTCTTACATTGTAATTCAATTTATCGTTTTTCGTGGACTTTATGGTAAAGTAATTTTTGACTGACAATATAATGCATTGCTGATAAAGTGCTTGACCAGTTTAGTTATCAAACTACTACTTTTTTTTATTTTGTAAACAGCTAATGATGCATGTCAGAGATATTGTGAAGTGGTAAGTATGCATAACCTTGTATATATATATATATATATATATATATATATATATATATATATATATATAGAGAGAGAGAGAGAGAGAGAGAGAGAGAGAGAGAGAGAGAGAGAGAGAGAGAGAGAACTAGTAACACTAAAGACAGAACCGAGTTAGAACAATTAAAGCCTGAGTCAGGTCAGGAGCATCCTCCTCCTTATTAGGTTGATGGGCGTCGTAGCCAGGGTCCTGACTGCCGCCTCGCCCACCACCGCCCACACCATAACGGAGGCCAAAGTTTATGCCGGTCCATTGAATTGCGAGGAACCAGCTTAACCCTAGACCTTTAAGCTAACCTAACCTAATACTTGATGTGGCTTAGTAGTGGTCACCAAACAATCTCAAATAGTTTAAGCACGTGGGGATGCTGCTTTTATGGAAATATAAGACTCGCTCATATATATACCCCATGGTTCGCTGACACCCATCAATATCAGGATTAAGCCGATTAAGGCGCGTGATTCGTTCCCAGTGGATGAAATAGATGTGGTGTTGATAGTTCTGGGATAGATACGGGAAGCAAGAGATTACTGGCGATTGTGTGATGAGCGTAGGCCGGACGTGCTGGATTGTTATCTTCCTTCCCCAGCCGTATTATCCCCTGGGCTTTGAGCGTCGGGGTTGGGGGAGTTGGATGATGTTACACCAGTGTCCTGTGTATATCAGGATTTGTTTCTCCGTTGATGGAAAGTGTTTCTCCGTTGATGGAAAGTGTTTCTACGTGGATGTCTGTATGTCCAGCCATTATTCACCGTAGCACAAATGAATCCCATTGATAGAGATCTTCATACGCTTGTTTTCCATTGAGCGAAGAAGTCGCTATTACCTAACTGTGGTACGATACTTGGAACAGTTATTAATACTTTTCCGCCCCCATGTCGCGAGTCAGTATTTTATTGTGTATAATCTCAGCAGAAAGGCCGGTAACTTTGGTACTACAAATGTGAAGCAGCGCAATACAAACTGCCACAGACCTCAGAAACCATTATTCAGTCTGGATTGGAGTATTGTGATATTGTATTAGACTGCTTTTAGCTGGGTTTTTGGGGCAGTTTGTGTGGGCCAGCACAAGAAAATTTGCTGAATTGCCATCGGACTTGTCTTCATCTGCCATTAGCTTTGTTGATGGTTGAGACAGAATCCGAAATATTTAGGGTCACCTGGACCAATGATTTTATTATTTTTTGAAATTTTAATTAAAAGTACTTTACATTTTTGATAACGAACATAAAACTCTTAATGTGCTAAATTTCTTTTTGTCCAGAAGCCTAGCCTATTTAGGTAAATAATACTTGTAAAGATTTTTTTTTTTTTTTTTTTTTTTTTTTTTTTTGCCGCTGTCTCCCGCGTTTGCGAGGTAGCGCAAGGAAACAGACGGAAGAAATGGCCCAACCCACCCCCATACACATGTATATACATACGTCCACACACGCAAATATACACACCTACACAGCTTTCCATGGTTTACCCCAGACGCTTCACATGCCCTGATTCAATCCACTGACAGCACGTCAACCCCGGTATACCACATCGCTCCAATTCACTCTATTCCTTGCCCTCCTTTCACCCTCCTGCATGTTCAGGCCCCGATCACACAAAATCTTTTTCACTCCATCTTTCCACCTCCAATTTGGTCTCACTCTTCTCCTCGTTCCCTCCACCTCCGACACATATATCCTCTTGGTCAATCTTTCCTCACTCATTCTCTCCATGTGGCCAAACCATTTCAAAACACCCTCCTCTGCTCTCTCAACCACGCTCTTTTTATTTCCTTACATCTCTCTTACCCTTACGTTACTTACTCGATCAAACCACCTCACACCACACATTGTCCTCAAACATCTCATTTCCAGCACATCCATCCTCCTGCGCACAACTCTATCCATAGCCCACGCCTCGCAACCATACAACACTGTTGGAACCACTATTCCTTCAAACATACCCATTTTTGCTTTCCGAGATAATGTTCTCGACTTCCACACATTCTTCAAGGCTCCCAGAATTTTCGCCCCCTCCCCCACCCTATGATCCACTTCCGCTTCCATGGTTCCATCCGCTGCCAGATCCACTCCCAGATATCTAAAACACTTCACTTCCTCCAGTTTTTCTCCATTTAAACTCACCTCCCAATTGACTTGACCCTCAACCCTACTGTACCTAATAACCTTGCTCTTATTCACATTTACTCTTAACTTTCTTCTTTCACACACTTTACCAAACTCAGTCACCAGCTTCTGCAGTTTCTCACATGAATCAGCCACCAGCGCTGTATCATCAGCGAACAACAACTGACTCACTTCCCAAGCTCTCTCATCCCCAACAGACTTCATACTTGCCCCTCTTTCCAAAACTCTTGCATTCACCTTCCTAACAACCCCATCCATAAACAAATTAAACAACCATGGAGACATCACACACCCCTGCCGCAAACCTACATTCACTGAGAACCAATCACTTTCCTCTCTTCCTACACGTACACATGCCTTACATCCTCGATAAAAACTTTTCACTGCTTCTAACAACTTGCCTCCCACACCATATATTCTTAATACCTTCCACAGAGCATCCCTATCAACTATCATATGCCTTCTCCAGATCCATAAATGCTACATACAAATCCATTTGCTTTTCTAAGTATTTCTCACATACATTCTTCAAAGCAAACACCTGATCCACACATCCTCTACCACTTCTGAAACCACACTGCTCTTCCCCAATCTGATGCTCTGTACATGCCTTCACCCTCTCAATCAATACCCTCCCATATAATTTACCAGGAATACTCAACAAACTTATACCTCTGTAATTTGAGCACTCACTCTTATCCCCTTTGCCTTTGTACAATGGCACTATGCACGCATTCCGCCAATCCTCAGGCACCTCACCATGAGTCATACATACATTAAATAACCTTACCAACCAGTCAACAATACAGTCACCTCCTTTTTTAATAAATTCCACTGCAATACCATCCAAACCTGCTGCCTTGCCGGCTTTCATCTTCCGTATGATCGTAAATTTTGGAGTGGATTTGAAAGGGAAGAGTTAAATGCAGTGTCTCAAGAGATCAAGAAGGTCGAAATGCATGGTATACTTTGAGGCATGTAAGGAAGTAAAAGTTGCTTGTTGCATTAGGAACACATGCTGAATAGCGGAAGATAACCGAAAGCGATAACACATTTGAGATGAATTTCACAAACCAAAGGCAGATATTCAAACAGAATTGGTCAAGGGATTCACATCCAATTGTTATGGATTCCTTCCCATACAGGTCGCCGGGAGCGTGATAAAAGATATTCAGAAACTGTTTTACCAGCGTTTCTTGGTACGTGAGAGGAGAGTTGGGGTTGTGGGCTATGAGCGTCGCTTCATTGTTCTTGAAGGTGTTCGCGTACTTTGATACATGTAAAGCTGATATTTTGCGAGAAAGTAAAGTTTCGGAAGAAAATAACCTCGTAAACAAATTATCTCAGTTATGGTAGTATTTCGGTTTTTAGCCAAAAATCGCGATGCTTTTTTGTATACTAAAATGAATAGACAGGATCAGCAGGACAGGTAAAGTATTACGTATATGTTATAGTAACTGTATCGAACATGATATGATGTTTACATATTTTAGTACAAAAAGTCACTGAGTGGTAATTTGGCAGCGAGTCTCAATAGGCTTTACCGTGGCGTTTACCCAATAGGCATAAGCTTTCCAATCCAGGCCAACTGACATTAGTCCTGTGACAACAAACGTGTCGTTCGGTACACCTTAATAGATTTCGTTGTTACCTAAGTTAAAGACATCGTAGTCTAGTGAGTTTCAGTTATACTAACTACAAATCCGGACACTCGAGGTGTGAGAGTGTAGGCAGGGTCAGTCTCCCTGGGTGTGTGATCCGACTGGTCTCGAAATGGTCATGCCTTTTGCGGTTCAAGGCGGTAATAATTGCTGGGCTCCAGAATTAGTGTCGGTCTCCGAGTGCGCGGTGTTAAGTGGACTTAAACGTGGGTGCGGAACAGGCTGGACCGTTAGACGGATCAGCGAAAGCTGCACATTAACACGGAGAAATGATCGATTATTAAAGTCGCTTAGTAATATCAAAGTCGCCTAGTAACATGATTTATACTTCTGATCCTTCTTGAATAAACAAGTTGGGAAAATTTACGATATTTCTCTGGACTTGACAGGTCACAGTCTAGGAGTTGCTGAAGAAACCAAACACGCCATCTTGACGACATCACATTTCTTTTCTTTTTAATTTTGATGAGATTAGTTTTATCGTTATTATACCTTGAATGCTAATTATAGGTGAGGAATAGTTTAGGTGAAATAGGATTGTGAAAATGAGGAGACTTAAGAAAGGTTCACTTAAGTGAGAGTAGGCTGAGAGGGAGTGGTAATGGGAGAGGCCTTGGGCAGCTGTGGATTATGGTGGGGTGGGTGTAGGGGGGGGTCATGGTCGAAGGTAGAGGAGGCTTGTCCTAGTAACAGGAAGGGAAGAACGCGTACCCGGGGGGTGGAAACTGCCATGAGAGAGGACGGGGGACCTGGTAAGAGGGAATGTTGTGGTGAGATGGGGGAAGGGAGAGATGGCTAGGTAAGAAAAGGGGAGATTAGATGTGGCTTATTGAAAGTTATAGATGGCCAAATGAGGAAAGAGGGTGAGGTGAGGGAGAGGAGCGCATATTTAGGTGTCCAGTTGAAAGGATGAGCGTCAGGTGAAGGTGGCCTAGTAAGAGGAGGGAGAGGCGACAGGAGGGGAAGGGGACAGAGACAAGGCCTTACATGGTACATATTTCGTATCGCCTTTCGACTAGGCGTAGCAACCACGTATTCTTACACTCAAGTCCTTTAACTTACGGAACAGTCCAGTCTGTGGAATGTGACCACAAGTAGCTTTTTTTTTTTTTTAGTAAGCAGTGACAAGGTTTAATTGATCCAGGAGGTTTATTTTGACGCGGTCTCTCATGGGGATCGTAGACGGACACGTTCATACTTTAGATATCTGTTAAGCAAAGACATTGAGTAGAATGGGATAAGTTGTGATAAGGGGCCACCCGAGTTCATCCCCTTCGGTTATTAGAATACCATCTCTATGTTTAGACACTTTGGTTGAGCTGCCATTATTACTTTGATCAAATGTCTTCACAAACTGTAAAGCATAAGTTCTGGCGGGATTCCTACTATATAACATCCTGAAATATCTCAGTTTTACTGTAAATTGCCTGCCACCGTGGATCATAACCGTGTGCAATCATCCACACGTTGGAAGGGCATTTAGCAGAAGACTCGTTCCTGTGACCATTTTTTCAGGACAGTACAGGGCTGTTGTTAGGGCGCCGGCGGGGCTAGTGTGGCGAACACTTCCCTGTGCGACCGCTGTTTTCTGTGCAGCCGTTACGTTTATGTCCATCTCCGCCCGCATCTTTACCTCCGTAACTTGAGGTACAGTTGTTCTTATTTCTTAAGAGTTCACGAGTTGTGAACTTATGGGGTACAGTAATTTGCAGTCTGGGATACTTGGTTGTACGGGAGGGCTAATCGCATCGCCCGAAGTTAAGTTTAACTTTTTTACTGATGTCATATACGACCAACTTCTCTGATCACAGGAACGTATAACGAACCCTACTAGTAGTTCGTAGGCTTCCGAGGTTGATGATACACGTCATGCTTGTGTCTCTTGTTTTAACCGTCCACCACAAGAACCCCCATCCGTCACCACCACAGCCACCATCACCAGCAGCGACCGCTACCCACCAACATCCTGCTTACGTAAGTGGCGGAATTCTTGATGATATAAATATAGTGAATTAAAATCTCAAAGACGCAAAGCTGTGGTCAAGCTAAACCGTCAGATGACCCCGGAGATAATCTGTGGTCAGGCTAAACCGTCACATGACCAGGGTATCGAACCCGGGGAGGGAGTACAGATGTCGCCATAGATGAGACCCATGTTGTAGCCAAGGCAGCCTACCGGATATAAGTTTACCCTCCGTCAAACTATTCGCTGATATCGAGGGGGGAAAGAAAGATAAAGCAGTGAAAACAACAGGAGAAATGATAGTAGCGGTGTCAGGAAATGTAGTAATGGAAAAGAAACGAGGTAAAGAGGACAATTTTACTTGCAGGGAGTTAGACAGCCAGCTAATTCTGAGGGTTAGAGCGGGTATACTGTTATAATGGCGGCCATTATCTGCCATGTCTGTTTATGGTTGTTTGTTTATGTGTTACGGAGACAGATTTTCTTTCGTGTTGACCAATCTTCTTAATTTGGTATATATGTACCAAATACTCATTTATTTTTTATTCATTTTGCTTTGTCGCTGTCTCCCGCGTTAGCGAGGTAGCGCAAGGAAACAGACGAAAGAATGGCCCAACCCACCCACATACACATGTATATACATACACGTCCACACACGCAAATATACATACCTATACGTCTCAATGTATACATATATATACACACACAGACATATACATATGTACACATGTACATAATTCATACTGTCTGCCTTTATTCATTCCCATCGCCACCTCGCCACACACGAAATAACAACCCCCTCCCCCCTCATGTGTGCGAGGTAGCGCTAGGAAAAGACAACAAAGGCCACATTCGTTCACACTCAGTCTCTAGCTGTCATGTAATAATGCACCGAAACCACAGCTCCCTTTCCACATCCAGGCCCCACAGAACTTTCCATGGTTTACCCCAGACGCTTCACATGCCCTGGTTCAATCCATTGACAGCACGTCGACCCCGGTATACCACATCGTTCCAATTCGCTCTATTCCTTGCACGCCTTTCACCCTCCTGCATGTTCAGGCCCCGATCACTCAAAATCTTTTTCACTCCATCTTTCCACCTCCAATTTGGTCTCCCTCTTCTCCTCGTTCCCTCCACCTCCGACACATATATTCTCTTGGTCAATCTTTCCTCACTCATTCTCTCCATGTGCCCGAACCATTTCAAAACACCCTCTTCTGCTCTCTCAACCACGCTCTTTTTATTTCCACACATCTCTCTTACCCTTACGTTACTTACTGATCAAACCACCTTACACCACACATTGTCCTCAAACATCTCATTTCCAGCACATCCATCCTCCTGCGCACAACTCTATCCATAGCCCACGCCTCGCAACCATACAACACTGTTGGAACCACTATTCCTTCAAACATACCCATTTTTGCTTTCCGAGATAATGTTCTCGACTTCCACACATTCTTCAAGGCTCCCAGAATTTTCGCCCCCTCCCCCACCCTATGATCCACTTCCGCTTCCATGGTTCCATCCGCTGCCAGATCCACTCCCAGATATCTAAAACACTTCACTTCCTCCAGTTTTTCTCCATTTAAACTCACCTCCCAATTGACTTGACCCTCAACCCTACTGTACCTAATAACCTTGCTCTTATTCACATTTACTCTTAACTTTCTTCTTTCACACACTTTACCAAACTCAGTCACCAGCTTCTGCAGTTTCTCACATGAATCAGCCACCAGCGCTGTATCATCACGAACAACACTGACTCACTTCCCAAGCTCTCTCATCCCCAACAGACTTCATACTTGCCCCTCTTTCCAAAACTCTTGCATTCACCTTCCTAACAACCCCATCCATAAACAAATTAAACAACCATGGAGACATCACACACCCTGCCGCAAACCTACATTCACTGAGAACCAATCACTTTCCTCTCTTCCTACACGTACACATGCCTTACATCCTCGATAAAAACTTTTCACTGCTTCTAACAACTTGCCTCCCACACCATATATTCTTAATACCTTCACAGAGCATCCCTATCAACTATCATATGCCTTCTCCAGATCCATAAATGCTACATACAAATCCATTTGCTTTTCTAAGTATTTCTCACATACATTCTTCAAAGCAAACACCTGATCCACACATCCTCTACCACTTCTGAAACCACACTGCTCTTCCCCAATCTGATGCTCTGTACATGCCTTCACCCTCTCAATCAATACCCTCCCATATAATTTACCAGGAATACTCAACAAACTTATACCTCTTTAATTTGAGCACTCTCTCTTATCCCTTTTGCTTTGTACAATGGAAATATGCACGCATTCCGCCAATCCTCAGGCACCTCACCATGAGTCATACATACATTAAATAACCTTACCAACCAGTCAACAATACAGTCACCTCCTTTTTTAATAAATCCACTGCAATACCATCCAAACCTGCTGCCTTGCCGGCTTTCATCTTCCGTATGATCGTTCTATTTTTCTTGGGGTGGATTTGGAAAAGGGAAGAGTTAAATGCAGTGTCTCAAGAGATCAAGAAGGTCGAAATGATGGTTATACTTTGAGGCATGTAAGGAAGTAAAAGTTGCTTGTTGCATTAGGAACACATGCTGAATAGCGGAAGATAACCGAAAGCGATAAACACATTTGAGATGAATTTCACAAACCAAAGGCAGATATTCAAACAGAATTGGTCAAGGGATTCACATCCAATTGTTATGGATGCCATCCCATACAGGCCGCCGGGAGCGTGATAAAAGATATTCAGAAACTGTTTTACCAGCGTTTCTTGGTACGTGAGAGGAGAGTTGGGGTTGTGGGCTATGAGCGTCGCTTCATTGTTCTTGAAGTGTTCGCGTACTTTGATACATGTAAAGCTGATATTTTGCGAGAAAGTAAAGTTTCGGAAGAAAATAACCTCGTAAACAAATTATCTCAGTTATGGTAGTATTTCGGTTTTTAGCCAAAAATCGCGATGCTTTTTTGTATACTAAAATGAATAGACAGGATCAGCAGGACAGGTAAAGTATTACGTATATGTTATAGTAACTGTATCGAACATGATATGATGTTTACATATTTTAGTACAAAAAGTCACTGAGTGGTAATTTGGCAGCGAGTCTCAATAGGCTTTACCGTGGCGTTTACCCAATAGGCATAAGCTTTCCAATCCAGGCCAACTGACATTAGTCTGTGACACAAACGTGTCGTTCGGTACACCTTAATAGATTTCGTTGTTACCTAAGTTAAAGACATCGTAGTCTAGTGAGTTTCAGTTATACTAACTACAAATCCGGACACTCGAGGTGTGAGAGTGTAGGCAGGGTCAGTCTCCTGGGTGTGTGATCCGACTGGTCTCGAAATGGTCATGCCTTTTGCGGTTCAAGGCGGTAATAATTGCTGGGCTCCAGAATTAGTGTCGGTCTCC